>NC_142800.1:3449435-3530044 GCF_049724085.1 Artemia sp. Qi Xiang Cuo | reverse complement strand
TAATTGATAATTGAAGTATCAAATAGGGGCTGTCAAGATTGATTATTCAAAATTAAGCAATTGGTTACATTTAATAAATATTGTTGTCCTTAATTCAATCAATCGTAGAATGGACGAGGTGCTTAGGAGAATGTGTTATGCAGAGGATGGTGGAGAAGCTTATTCAATTTTCATTGGGTTTTAGATAAAACTTTGTGGTGACCTAGAATGTGGTTTGGAGTTGGAACTGGAAGCAGTGATTCGGAAGGTGGTGGAGATGGTAATGACACTTTTGGAGTTGAGGAAGGTGAAACTGAATGTAGAAATACCGCAATTAATAATACTACTCCGAAAGCCAGTATGTTACGTCTTGTACTTCGTAATATAATTATGTCAACTTAAAAACGTGAAGAAATTAAATTAACAAAGCAAAGTTATGCGTAAAAAAGTGCAGATTGGTTTAATACTTAAAACAAGCAAATATTAATAGACGATAGCCTGGTTTTAATTGCCCAGAGCTAGATCTTTCATTGTCACTCCGTGTCCTTTATCAAACAGTTCGTGGTAACGAACTGTAAGTAAGGAGTTACCCGGCTCAATAGTAACCGAAGCTTTAAAAAAACGAATTTTTATACCAATATATACATCAAAAGAATCAGTTTTTGTGCTGATTTCACATATATAGGTTTCATCAAGTTTAGTTTTACCCATCTAAAGTTACGAGCCTGCGAAAATTTGACTTATTTTCAAAAAGAGGGGGAACACAACCTAAGAGACGTAGAATCTTAATGAAAATCACAGCATCCAACTCAGCATGTCAGAGAAACCTCCTATCTGCAAAAATTGGTAATTTTGTATTTTTTTCCAGAAGAAAGATTACGGATGCGTGTTTATTTGTATTTTCTGTGTGTTTTTTTTACCGAAGGGGGTTACGAGGGAGGATCTTTCCATGACGCAAATTTTCACGGGAGAAGGGAAATTACTATGAAGGGGGCACCGGAATTTCTAGCATTATTTAAAAAAGATCAGAAATTAAACAAAAAATAAGCTTATTCAACTGAAAGTAAGGAGTAAAATTAAAATTAAAACGAACAGAAATTATTACGTACATTAGGGGGTTTGCTCCCTAGTCAATACTACGCTCTTTACGCTAAAGTTTTTTTTAGTACTTTCAAAAGAGCTATTTATTCTAATTAAACGGCCTGTGTGATTCGGCACTCTAAAAAAATTGTTTGAGATTCAATAAAAATTGTTTGTAATGTTTACCAACAACAAAATTGGAATTTCAGCAGCTTAAATTGAATATTAGAGACCATTATGGAATTCTATTATTATTATTGAATATCAAATCTGTTAAGAAACAAAATATTGGATTCCCAGACCCGAATTGAATTTTCAAACACAACATGCTGGATATTAAGATCCTTATTGGATTTCCCTCTTGTTTGTTGAATTTCCTCTTCTTTAATTGTATTTCCGTTACTATCGTTTGTCAATTTATTAGGCCTACAATCTTGTCAAAGAACAATAAACTAGTTGGATATTCTAACAGCTGCCAGGAATAGTCAATTGGTCATCAATGACCAGTTTCAGAAATAAGCCCGAACAGGTCCTTCCAGCGTTGCCACTCTGACCATTTGGGATTTACTAGTTTTGGGTGAAAAAATTTACTAGATTGGATCCCATTTTACTAGATGTCGCCAAAAAAGTGCGCGTGTTGCTATTTTCACCGTGACACGCTCATTGGCGTGAAAAAGCTAGTAAAAAGTTTTTGTCATCAAAATGAAAACAAAAGTAAAATGTAGCTATTGCGCATTTTTTCTGCTTGTCCGACATCTTAATGTGATTTCTTTTGGCCATTCGGCTTATTTGCCTTCGAATATGTAGTAAATACGATATTCCTATTGTTAGCATAACTGCGAGACATTTTTTTCTGTACCCAACCCCAGTTTTTCGAAGGTTTTTGTTTCTTTTTTCTCTTCTGTTTAAGAGTTGATTCTGGGGATGCAGCAGGCCATTCTTGGACAGCAGGCAGATTGTCTAATGTAGGTGTTTTGGAACGTATACACATTCTATGTAATGACCAGTTTTATGCTTAAAGCACTTGACGACCCCCTCCCCCCTCTGCATGTAGGCTACGGAAGCTTAATGCATAAGCAACCACCAAAACACAGTTTTTGCAATGGCTGTCTCGTTACTCTAACTGATCAAGTTCTGCAAAACTCTATACACCAGTCTGCAGCTGTCAGCTAATCCTTTCCTCTATTTACTGGTATAATCTGAACATCTTTTAGATCTTCTGTAATCAAAAATATTGAAAAACGTAGGTCAGGACAGTGCTTTAATTCCAACGGATGTTCACTCAGAACACAGACACCTTTCTAGAAGAGAGAAATACTAACCATGGATTGATTTTTTCTGAGTTAAAAAAGTGTCAGATTAAACAGTAAAAGTGTAAAATAATACCATGCAAAGAGCTTCATACTAATCCTTGAGTGTGTGATACATATTAAGAATATAACCTGAACTGAAATAAAATGCTGAAACTTGTACAGAATCACAGTGCTCTTTTTGAGTTTTTGCTATTTATGGATTAAAAAAATAAATAGGGCACAGCCACTAGCCACCCATATCAGTCTGTTTGTTTAATTTCAACCTTTCTATAGTTAAGGTTTGCTTACTAACTGCACTGATTCAGCAATATACTCCCCTCTACCTCTTCTAGCCCATGGACTGGACTTCTGCGTTGTTTTTCTTTTTTTTTTTCAAATTCCAATTCTTTTGCGCACTAATATAAACAGCGCAGTTACAGAGATAACTTTGTCATGTTTTGGGACCATGGAATAAATGTCAAAGGAAGAGTGAGCCAACAGTCAACCGCCTCCGGTACGTTCACCCATCAAAATGCTTTCAGCTGAGAGGGTAAAAAAAATTATTAGATTTAGGCAAAAATTTACTAGTTTTGATTTTACTAGATCTGATCCCCATTATACTTGATTTACAAGGTGGATATGCTTTTTACAAGATATAATAACATTTTTCAAGGGGTGGCAACGTTGGGTCCTTCTCCTTCTCATAGGCAGACTTTTCCACTCACCATAAAGTTTAGAGGGATCGTCGGTTTCCAGTGAAACAGAAGTAATCATACTATATGATATTAACATTTAATAAGTCCGAATTTGTCTTTATGTAAAAAAGGCCAAAACAGATTGTTTCTCTTTTATTAATACACTGTAACTATTCCATAAGCCATTTACATGATGAGATATGAAGAGAGATACATTTATTAAAAAAAGAAAACATACACTATTCGCCTTTCGCCTGCCAAGAAAGGCAATAAGCTTGAAAGGGCAAGCGAGGTTATCACTCTCAGCTAATTAAAACAACATTCATACCTTGCTACTCAACACACAAGAAAATTGTCTGATGAAGGAATAAAGGAAAAACAGAGAGAAAGAGGAAAAGACAAGAGGTAGATAGAAAAAAAAGCAAAGTAAATCGGGGAAATACATTAAATAGAATGACAACCTGGAGTGGGCTTAACACAAAATTCACTCACGAGATAAAAGAAACTTTTTTGCCCGTGACTTGAAAGCCGGAAGACTAGGCGCATTTTTCACACACTCGGGCAATATATTCCAAACATGAGGACCATAATGGCGAATCACAAAAGAGGCCCGAGTGGTGCTCCTAAACTCATGAGTTAGGTTATCAGATTTTCTTGCTTGAGAACCAGGACAGTATCTTTTAAGAGTAAAAACATTTACAAAAGCAGGGGTGAGCAGCTGATTCAAATATTTATACTAGAATATTACAACCTGGTAAGCTCAAATTTGGAATATTCCCATTAACTTATTCTTTATAAAATACTTATGAGCAGGAACCTCATCAGAATCATCAAATTCAGATACTAATTTTACAGCTCTGTTCTGAAGCTTTTGTACTCTTTTGAAACATGTTACAAAATTACTTGCCCATATAGAGCATCCGTAGCTAATGTATGGGTAAAATATAGAAAAATAAATCATTTTCAGGATCTTTTTTGGGACTAGATTTTTAATTCTTCGCATCACCCCAAGGCCTCTGCTTAATTTTTCAGCTATTGCACTTGAATGGTTTTTCCACGACAGTTTTCATCAATTAAAAACCCAAAATACTTCGTTGTTGCTACTCTCTTTATCACATTTTCTTGAACCGTGATATGGTCATTTCTAGCACTAGACGAAAGTCTAGAAAATATCATGAAAAAGGTTTTAGAAAAGTTTACGGTTAACATATTTTGCTGAGAAAAAGTTAGAAATTCAGAAACTGCATTATGAATTTTATTATATAAAATATCAAGTGAAGGCGCTGCCAGAAAGAGCTAAGTGTCATCTGCAAACAGGATGACACCAGCCTCTTCACTCGAAGAAGAGGCTGTTTCACTCGATCAATGAATATAACGAAAAGTAGAGGTCCCAAGATTGACCCTTGTGTGACCCCACACTCTACTTTCTTTTTGAAGATAAAATGACCCATTCTGAACTATCTGATACCGACTGTGTAGATACGATGAAAACCACCCCAGACTTGAACCCTTCACCCCAATCGAGTCAAGAGCTTGAATAAGCTCTGAGTGGTCCACCGTATCGAACGCTTTTTTCATGTCCAAAAACACAGCTGCGGGTATGAGACCAGCTTCAAATGCATCACTAATCCAATCAACCAATTTCAGAACTGCTATATCCGTAGATAGCCCTTTTCTGAACCCAAATTGATTTTCCATTACAATTTTATTGTTTTCAATATAATAACTTAACTGGGCATGTACCACTTTCTCATATAACTTAGAGAAAAATGGGAGAATAGATATAGGTCTTCGATTCGATGGGTCATCTTTTTTCCCTCCTTTATGAAGAGGAACCACTCTTGCAATCTTTAGTGCTTCCGGGAAGACTCCAAGATCTAGAGAAAGGTTGATGAGGTGCGTCAACACAGGTAAGACACTTGTTTTTGCGGCCTTTATGAGTTTCAGGGAAAACTCGTCCATCCCGCTAGAGCTTGACTTCATCGTACCCAAGAATCATGCCACTTCCCGTTCCGAATATCTTGCAAACTCAAAGGAATTCTGACTTACAGGCTGTCTTTCAACGACAGATCCAAAACTTGCAAATGTGCGTATTTTACCCCGCGCACTTAATTGCAGAGTCTTTTTCCTTCATGTGCATAATAGCCACACAGAAATTCAGATATGTCTAGAGAATCAGTAAGACGACCTCCTGTTGTCTCCAAGACTGTCACCTTCTCCTTACAATGAAATTTACCCAAAAGTTTATTTATTGATTTCCGAGTATTTTTCATATTCCCTTGATTTTCATGAAATTCATTTTGGAAATCAAGTTTCTGAGCATTCCGTTTTACTGAATTTAAAATATTCCGAAATCTTTTGAATTCTATAAAACTATCATCTGAATGATCCTTTAAATAATTCACATAAAGTTTGTTTTTCTGCTTTATTGAAACTAAAATAGCTTTTGATATCCATGGTTTCTTATGAAAATTTTTATTAGGGTTTATTCTTCGCAAGGGACATGTTTCATTCATTACCTTCGTCACTATCTCACTGAATAGCTTATATGCAGTATTTGGACACTGCTCATTTATTATACGTGAGAAATTCGTTTCATCCATTATATTTGCAAAACTCTTTAGGTTTTTATTATTCATTTCGCGGTAAAACCAAGCCTATTCATTTCGTTTATTTTCCTTTGACTGATTCAGCTTTATTTCACTTATTAAAAGAAGGTGATCCGTGCCGTCGGACGCAACCACATCTGCTTGGGATCTTTCAAGCAATCCACCATTAACGAAAAAATTATCAATTAAAGATGCCGAGAGATGCGAAATCCGAGTTGGAATAGTCACAAGAGGAAAACTATCATGTGACACCATCATATTAACAAAATCTGAACTATTTGCTCTTTTTAGTAAATCTATATTAAAATCTCCCATCATAAATTTGTTTTTATTTTCATTATTAATTTTATCTAACAATGGTTCAAATTCATCAAGAAAAAAAACTAATATCATATGACGGATTTTTGTAAACTAATCCCAAAATCAAGTTCCTTTCTCCTTCATTTTTTATTTCAATGAAAAGTGTTTCGATCCCACCTTCAAGCCACTGGGAAAGGTCATCCCTAACCCAATATTGGGTACCTTCACTAATCAAAAGGCCTAGACCGCCCCGCTCCTTGGTTGTCCGTTCTCTTCGCTCGCAAATATATCCTGGGAAAGAAAAATCCCATGGCAGTGACTTGCTAGAAACAAATGTCTCACAAAGGCCTACAATACACGGTTTCTTATCGAGCGAACTTAAAATCTCACATAAAGAAGAATATTCCGTTTCTAGACCTTGACAGTTCCAGAAAACGATCGCTCTTTCTGCACTCGCAGGATTTGAATGCTTATAAAGATTATTCGGATTCGCATAATTACTTGGGCGACAATTCAACGAAAAATTATCTATGCATTCATCATCCCCCGCAAGTGTGTCACGAGCTTGGCTTCCAAGAATAAACCGGTTTTTTTTCAAATTCATTCAAAGGGTCATAATATATATATTCGCACTCATTGAAGAGGGTGACTACCTTTACGACAAAATAAAAAACAAAAAAAGCAAACAAACATACTGATAGGCAGAAAGAAAAAGGAAAAAAAAAAAAAAAAAAAAAAAACAACGTGAAAGGAACTGAAAATTTGGCTATAAAATAAAAAAAGGAAAACAAGCATACAAGTAATTCAACAACACAATTTACATAACACAAAATTATATGGTCAGATTTGGCAAACCAACCACTTCAGCCATAGCTCGAATTTTACGGTTCTCTCCCACTGAGTTTTTTCCAAAAATTGTCCCGTTATTCGACCAAACATTTCTGTTTCCAAGCTTACTCTTAGCCAAGCCAAGAATCTGTTTCTTTTTTGATGTTAGGTACTCGGTGACAAAATTCCCGACCGAGCAATTTGTGATTAAAGAATTCATATTATATTCTTTCATTGCTACCAAATATTAATTATAAGCTAAAAACATTTGTACATAAATTTATGCATGTTCATAAGGACATTTGTACGAAAATTCACTTTAAATGGCACGAAAGTCAAATCCAATATTCTAGAGATTTCAATCTACTGTTGAAGTCCAAATCAGTTTGATTAATCTAGCCTATTTGTGTCAAAAATTACATTTTTCCTACTGAAAAGTGCATATATCTTAATAGTTTCAATAAATTGTTACCAATAAGCAAGACTTGTTTGAATTCAATAAGCAAGTCACAGTTCAAACAGAAAAATTGGATTTTTTTGACTTGCTTGAATTTGAGCGAACCATTTTGTTGGAAACCAATTTTTTTTACAGTGGGGGGTCATTCTTAAAGTATTAGAAAAAATTCGAACTTTAGCGTAAAGAGCGAGGTAATGACTAGGGGGAGAACCCCCTAATATACGTAATAATTTCCGTTCGTTTTAAGCTTTAATGTTGCTCCTTACTTTCAGTTGAAAAACTTTTTTTTATTTAATTCCATACCAAGGTTGATTTTTTTTAAACGCAGTACGCAGCCAAACTGGAAAAAACGTTTAGTAATTACTGATTTTTTTTTTTAAATAGCACTTGTCCTAAACTTCACTGATTGCGTCGTAGCATTAGCTAGTGTGGTAAAAATATGTATTGTTTTCGTTAGTTTCGAATAAAACAATAAAAATACTAAAGTAATTTAACGAATTCTGATATTCATCAGAATTCTATTTTGATTGGCTTTGAGATAGAATTTTACAGTAGATTGAGGTTCGGCGGTGGGACATGAAGAAGTGAATAGGAATTTAGTGGAGGTATTGATGGCAATAACAAAACAAGTTAAATCAAGGAAGCTAATGTTGAATATCAGGATACTAGGATAGAATTCCACCACGCCGAATTTTGTTACACACAACGCTCCTGTTTCTCCATAATAACGTCAAGTCGTGTAAAATACAAGCAGAAATTTAATTAATGCGGCAGAATCTTTCACCAAAAAGTGAAGAGCGGTATTAATACTAAAAATGAGCAGAAATGAATGCGCATTAAGATCGTTTAAAGCATGAGTTGTGTTTTCAGGCACTAGGTTTGAAGCAAGTTTTAAGTAGGTTCAAGCATTTCGCCGGCAGAACCAAGGTCGTCACAGCGGAGGCCTCGCAGTGCTAAGCAAGTATCAACTCAAAACCCTAAAAGTTAGTGAACGCTTTGTCGCCGTACCTTTTAATGATCTTGCTGTCATAAATGTGTACTTGCCTACTAGCTATTGTGAACAAGCCTCCCAGGACCGTGTCGCCTCCGCTTGTCAGAGGCTAGCAAAGTTTGCTAAGAAAACCCTCCGTTCTTTTCATAGATGTTTTATCACAGGTGATTTTAATTGTGATCTAGCCCGTTCTGAATGCCCGCGTTCTGAAACTATTATAAGTATGCTGCCTCCCTAATTCTCATTACTTAGAAAAAACAAGGAATTTACATACATCTCACAGGCTAGCACTAGGTTAAATGTGGACCATGTACTGTATTCAGGCAGCCCAGGCCAATGCGTGACAGTAATGGGCGGTGAGGCTACCAGCGACCATCTCCATATATGCGTCTTGATACCCGTCGCGGGGAGCAAAGCCGATGACTCTCAACCCAAGAGGTTCTTGAAGAAGATGTGGAGTAACATGAAACGTAGGAAGGGGTTTCAGAGGGGTGAACCGCCCTGGGTGCCAGCCCTGGAGGGGTGACAAAAATTGTTCTAAAAGGACTTATGATTGATTAGGGCCCGCCGTGCAAAAACTGGGGTAGCAAAGTAGCAAATCTATTTCGCAGTTTTCAACTTGGTTGACAGGTTTTGTCTTAGACTGTTAGATGTCACTTTGTTTTTACCTGGTCAAAATCTCCCATTTCGCGAACACAGGGAAAATGTGCTATCAGAAAAAAATGGGCATTTCTTAGAGCTGATTGAACTGTTATCAAAGTATGATCCTGTACTCAGAGAGCACTTGACCAAACTAGACCTTTCAAAGCACTCAAACACACAAAAGGTATTGACAAGCTATTTTTCCTCTACTACTAAAAATTAGTTCTTCTTACTTCTTGGTGGTATGGTAAAGAAAAGATTTTAACTGATATTAAAAATGCAAAGTAGTTTGGTATAATGTTTGATAGCATACCCGATGCCTCGCACATTGATCAAATGAGTGAAGTAATTCGTTACGTGCACATTGAGAACAAGAAAGTTGAAGTAAAGAAGTCACTTTTAGGCAATTATCAGCTTGCAAGAAAAAAGAGCCGTGGGCATTACACGGGATATGTTAAATGCAGTTGAAGAAGATGGCCTGGATATAGAAATGTGCCGAGGGCAGGGCCACGACAACGCTCCAACAATGCCCGGAGTAAATTCAGGACTACAAGCTAAGGTTCGTGAGCTTAATCCTAAAGCATTGTTTATAAAATAAAAGTTCAAAATAGGGATAAAATCCTTTTTAATAGAAAGTGTATAGAAAATTCACAAACAATACCAGATATTTCGGTCACATATACAGTCACCGTCATCAGTAGTAAAACAGTTTTACTACTGATGACGGTCACTGTATATGTGACCGAAATATCTGGTATTGTTTGTGAATTTTCTGTACACTTTCTATTAAAAAGGATTTTATCCCTATTTTGAACTTTTATTTTATCGTCACGGAAAGGCAGTGTGGTCTCCGAAATTATCTAAAGCATTGTTTGTACCTTGTGTCACCCAACAACTAAATCTTTGCGGATTTAGTTGAACTGTGCACTCTTTTGCTGCAGTTCCTTCCTGTATGACATTTTTTGGTACTGTGGAAAGTTTGTATGTTCTTTCTTAATGCTCAACACACAGATGGAATGTCCTCTTGGCAAATGCTGAAGTAACGGTCAAAAGACGTGCAGAAACCAGGTAGAATTCTCACTATGAAGCTGTTAAGCAAGTGTTTAAATGCTTTAAGAAGATTGTCGATACCATTAACAAGCTTTGTGATTCTTCAGAAATTCTCGACATTAGAGGAGCAGCTCAAATTGTGTTGACTTCGATGTGGGATTTCTCATTTTTGTACTTTTTAGGTTTATGCGATATTGTCCTTGAAGAAGTCAACCACACCCAAAAATATATGCAAATTGTTGAAATAAGTTCCGAAACGTTCCTCATCAAAATGAGGAGTTTAAAGGCCTTTTTGAATGATAATAGAGACTGTATTGTGGAAAAGGCAATGGAATTTTCAAAAGCTATTTATGATTAGATGGACATTCCCCTAGCCAAGTGAACAAATATTAGAAGAAAGAAACTGATGCCCGGAGAAAAAGCTGCGGACGAGCCTGTAACTTTGGAAGAAGAACTGTATCAATGTTAGAGTGTACTGACACGTTTCAACAAGAAATCAACACGTGTTCCCAAGGCATGGGAGGAATATCAATTCGATCTGCTATCTTAGAGACCAGAAGCTTGTTAAAGAGTTCAGAAACTGAAGTGCTAAAATTAGTAGGCTGTTTAGTTGAGAATTAAGAAGAAATGTCTTCAGGGGACATGTTAAATGAAATCCTACGTCTGAGGAGGTTTTTACAAGCGGCAAACATTCCTGAAGAAGTAGATCTGAAGCGGAGTTCTTTGAGATTACTGTAGTTAATAGTTGAATATGAGCTTCCAGACTCTATTCCTGATCTTTTAGCATTAAGGTTTTACCTGACATTATGTGTCTCTGTTGCTTCTTGCGAGAGCGGTTTTTCTAAACTCAAGCTTATTAGAAGTTATTTCAGTTCTACTATGAGCCAAGCTCGACTATCGAACTTAGCCATGCTATCTATTGAAAACAGTGCAGCAAAAAGATTTATTTTGATGGAGCTATTTCTAAGCTTGTAGAAAACAAAGTTAAAAAGAAGAGGTTCTGAATGTAAACATGGGTTTTAAGTCCAGTACATTTTGTTAGATTCGTGCAGATAAAAAAATATATATAGATACCATTCATTCACCTGGGTATTTGAAGTCAAAGTACAAAAAACATGGATAGGCTTATAGAAAAACACGAAAGCTAGAGCTACTCTTTTATTTCCTCTTAAAACGTTCATAATAAAAGCCCCTGCCCATTTTAGCCATACTTAATGTATGCCACGAATTAAAATGGTGTTGTTTGATACTTTAAAAATAATGTTAATATGTATAAAAATGTTTTGTTTTGCTTAAACTTATATAAGTCATTTACATTAAAATGTTTAAATACCAATGATATACAGCACGCAATTTACTTTTCCTTTCACTTCTTAATTCAAGCACTTCATATAGATTTTTTTAATTGTGTGTTTCCACCAAAAACAAATACCACTCAACAATGTCTAAATGTTTGATGGGGGGGGGGCAAGTTGAATTTCCACCCCGGCTGTCACAAGACCTTGCTACGTCACTAGGAATAACTAATGTGTACCGGAATTTCTTGAGTCTTGCGACCGTATCCTAGTGAATTTGAAGGTTCCTTACCATCTGTTACAGCCAAGTATCAACCTAAATGAAAATTAGTTAAGGTTACAATTAAATCTGTACTGTGAGAAAATAATATAAGCGCTGAAATGTGCTGATAAGGCGGCAACTCCAGTGAGGCAGATACGTTGAAAGAGTTAGAAATATAGGTGTTCTAGTGACCCATTTATAGTGTCAGCCTGTACTACGGTTAAGTGGTGGTTGCGGCTATGGGACGAGTGCGAGAGGCCAAGGACTGGGGTTATAAATACAGTCCGGATTTATTCTAAGAGAAAATTTACAAATGCCCTGCAGGAGCATCTAACAGTGGTCAAGTCGATTACTGCCGAGAATAATGAAAATGACCCTAATTACCTTTGGAAGTCTCATCCTCTTTCTGAGATGCAGAATCTTGAGGGCCCTGATAGCATTCCAAAGTCTGAGTGGGTTGCCAATTTCAGAAGTCATTGTAAAATCCAAGAACAATTTAGAAATTTCTTTCGATAGTGAGATGGCTTCGTTGCATGATTCTATTCCAAAACCAAATTATATTGTGATAAAGCCGTCTGCTATTAAGGAGGTTGTGTTGAAGCTTCAAAAGAAGAAACTATCAGCTGCCGCCAACAGTATTTGTGCTGAGCATTTTATTGCCGCAAGTGGCTTCGTGCATAACCACCTTGCATTACTTTTTCAAACAGTTTTTAACATTGGTGTCGTTTCTGACAGTTTATGCATTTGAGTGATTAGCCCAATTCTGAAAAAGAATAAACCAAAATCGTCAGTGGAGTCCTAGATTTTACTTCTTCAGTGGTCATTGGAGAATCAGTGAACTGTTTCAAGGCAATACATCTTTAATGTCACTGTACTCTCTAGCCTTGAGAGATAGTAGTGCAATGACTTAGTTGCGCAGTAGACTCTGAGAGTTCTATGACTCGCATGCATCATTGTACGGTATGAATTAGAGTGGTTTCAAGTCTCATTGCACTGGAGAAAATGAATTCTTACACAATCGATTTCTTTAGCCTTTTGCCATTGATAGCTATATGAATAAATTTTATATTTTGGTTGGATGAAATCGATTTACATTTTTATAGGAATCATGCTTTAGGTGAATATATAGTGGGATCCTAAATGCATTATTTTAAAAGGTGCCGAGAATAGTATTTTAATATAGAAATCCAGTAGTGTGGGGGTTATGGAATTGACGACGCCCATAGTGGGTATACTATTAGAACTACTACAAAAAGTCGTATACATTTTAGGCAATGATAAGACTTAGTCATTGATGACACAACCTCCAAAGGCCTCAATGCCCCTCAGACCCCTAGCCCCCCTGTTTTTTTGTACTTTTTTTTAATTTTTTTTAATTTTTTTAAAACACTTTTTTAATGGAAATTTTTTGAACTTTTTTATGTCATAAAATGACATGAAAAATACTTAAAACCAAAAAAAGTGCCATTTAGTGTTTTCAAAATACAAAATCATAAACATATCGATGTGTTATCGTGATTTTTACCATTTGAAAAATAATGATTGTAGTAACTTCTTTTTTGGACTGAACTTCTTTGGACTTTTTTGTGGTACTCTGTGGCTGGTCATCGACAGCGCCAAGAATAGAATTTTAATATCATTGAAATAAAAGAAATAAAAAACTAACTAAAAAATAACAAAAATAAGTAAAAATGTCATTACAAATACTGTGGTCTTTCTAAAACGAAAAATCACGAGTATTATATGCATGCAATTTTCATTTTGTATTTTTAAAATGTCACAAGTGAATTTTTTTAAATGATAATCATATTTTTTTTTTTTTTATTTGGCTGTCCCACTGGTACTTTATGGCTGGTTGTCGAAAATAACTAGTTTATTGTATGTTTCCAATCATTATTTTTTGTACATTGGAAGCATAAACGATTGCATCATGTTAAAACAAAAATGAAGATGAAATATTCGAATAAAGAGTATGCAGATGATAAAGTCATCGTTGCGTTGAATGCTGACAAAGCAAACATTTTGACTATAAAACAAACAATAGTTGGGATTTTAACGGAAATATATGCGTGCATCGTCATCAAACAGTTAGTAGTAACGAACTGTAAGTATGGACGACCCGGGTCAATAGTAACCGAAACTCTAAAAAACGAAAGTTTGATACCAATAGATAGACAAAAAGAATCAGATTTTTGTGCTAATTTCAAATATATAAGTTTCTTCAAGTTTAATCTTACCCATTAAAAGTTAAGCACCCGAGAAAATTTGCCTTATTTTCCAAAAAAGCGGAAAACACCCCTTAAAAGTCATGGAACTTTAATGAAAAACACACCATTAGATTCTGCGTATTAAAGAACCCTACTATAGAAGTTTCAAGCTATAATCTGCAAAAATGTGGAATTTTGTATTTTTTTGCAAGAAGAAAGATCACAGATGCGTGTTTTTGCTTCTTTTTGTTTTTTTTTTATTTTCCCAGGGGTGATCGTATAAATTCAGTAGTCCTAGAATATGATGAGAGGGACCATTCGAACGGAAATTAAAAGTTTTATTGCTTGTTTTAAGTGACCAAAATATTGGAGGGCAACTGGGCCCCCTCCCACGCTAAATTTTTTCCCAAAGTCGGCCAATCAAAATTTTGATATAGCCATTTTCTTCAGGATTCTCGAAAATCTAATTAATATGTCTTGGAGGATGATTTAATCCCCCACAATTCCCAGGGGAAGGGCTGTAAGTCATAAACTTTGCCCATTGTTTACATATAGTATTGGTTATTGGAAAGTATACAGGCGTTTTCAGGAGGAATTTTTTCCTGGTGAGAGGGGGTCTGAGTAGGGGCTATGGGGGAGTATCTGTCGATGGAGGATCTTTCCTTGGGGACCAGATTTCCCGGCATTATTTAAAAAACGATCAGAAATTAAATAAGTAAACAAGTTTTTTTCAAGTGAAAGTAAGGAGCAACATTAAAACTTAAAACAAAGAGAAATGATTACGCATATGAGGGGTTTCGCCCCCTAGTCAATACCTTGCTCTTTACGCTAAAGTTTTTTTAGTACTTTCAAAAGAGCTCTCTATTATAATCAACCGCCCTTTGTGATTCAGGGGTTTATGATTCGATCAAAATTCGAACTTTAGCGCAAAGACCGAGGTATTAAATAGGGGGCGAATTCCCTTAATATACGTAATAAAAACAAAGGAATATAGAAATTCGTTACGTAAGTTAATTCAGAATTAATTCGTAAGTTACGTCAGAACAAAATTTCGAAAAAGCCATTTAGCCAAAAAAAAGGAAAATTAAAGTGTGAATTTCGTATTAATTATTCATGCACGGTGAGCTAAAATCAAAGCTACATTAATACAAAAACGTTCAGAAATTAACTATAAAAAACTAGTTTTTTTTAACTGAAAGTAACGAGCGACATTAAAACTTAAAACGAACAGAAATTATTCCGTATATGAAAGGGGCTGTCCCCTCCTCAACGCTTCGCTCTTTACACTAAAGTTTAACTCTGTCTCACAACTTTATTTTTTAAAACAATATAAAACTTTAGTGTAAAGATCGAGGCGTTGAGAAGGGGACAGCCCCTTTCATATACGGAATAATTTCTGTTCGTTTTAATTTTTAAGGTCACTCCTTAGTTTCAGTTAAAACACTTTTTTTTATTTAATTTCTGAACGTTTTTGAATTAATGAGGCTTAGATTTTGGCTCACCGTACATGAACAATTAAAACGAAATTCGCATGTTAATTTTCCGTTTTTTGGATAAATGGTTTTCTCGAAATTTTGTTCTGACGTAACTTACGAATTAACTTACGTAACGAATTTCTATATTCGTATGTTTTTATTTTGTATATTAGGGAGTTCGCTTCCTATTCAATACCTCGCTCTTTACCCAAAAGTTTGAATTTTGTTCGAATCACAAAGGCCAGTTAATTAGAATATATAGCTCTTTTGAAAGTACTAAAAAGCTTTAGCGTAAAGAGCGAGGTATTGACTAGGGGGCAAACCCCCTCATATACTTAATCATTTCTGTTTGTTTTTAGTTTTAATGTTGCTCCTTGCTTTCAGTTGAAAAAAAACTTGTTTTTCTTATTTAATGATAGTAAGAGATTAAAGCAAGTATCAACTCCACCCTAAAAGTTAGTGAACGCTTTGTCGCCATAGCTTTTAATGATCTTGCTGTCATAAATGTATACTTACCTACTAACTATGGTGAACAAGCCTCCGAGGCCCGTGTCAACTCCGCTTGTCAGAGGCTAGTAAATTTTGCTAAGGAAACCCTCCGTTCTTTTCATAAATGTTATCACAGGTGATTTTAATTGTGATCTAACCCTTTCTGAATGCCCGTGTTCTGACACTATTATATGTATGCTGCCTCCCCAATTCTCATTACTTAGAAAGAACAAGAAATTTACATACATATCAACGGCTAGTACTATGTCAAATCTGGACCATGTACTGTAATCAGGCAGCCCAGGGCAATGTGTGACAGTAATGGGCGATCAGACCATCTGCGACCCTCTCCCTATATGCGTCTTGATACCCGTCACAGGGAGCAAAGCCAATGATTCTCAACCCAAGAGGTTCTTGAAGAAGATGTGGAGTAGCCAGAAGCGTAGGAAGGGGGTGCAGAGGGGGCGGACCATCCCAGGTGCCAGCCCTGGAGGGGTGACAAAAATTGGTCTAAAAGGGCTTATGATTGATTAGGGCCCGCCGTGCAAAAACTGGGGTAGCAAAGTAGCAAATCTATTTCACAGTTTTCAACTTGGTTGACAGATATGTCTTAGACTATCAGATGCCACTTTGTTTTTAGCTCGTCAAAATCTCCCGTTTCGCGAACACAGGGAAAATTTGCTATCAGAAAACAATGGGCATTTCTTAGAGCTGGTTGAAATTTTGTCAAAGTATGGTCCTATAGACCACTTGACCAAAATAGACCTTTCAAAGCAGTCAAACACACAAAAGGTATTGACAAGCTATTTGCCCCATACTACTCAAAATGAGTTCATCTTACTTCTTGGTGGTATGGTAAAGAAAAGATTTTAACTGATATTGAAAGGCAAAGTAGTTTAGTATAATGTTTGACAGTACACCCGATGCCTCACACATTGATCAAATGAGTGAAGTAATTCGTTACATGCACATTGAGAACAAGAAAGTTGAAGTAAAGAAGTCATTTTTAGGCATGTATCAGCTTACACGAAAAAAGAGCCCTGGACATTACACGGGATATGTTAAATGCAGTTTAAGAAAATGGTCTGGATATAGCAATGTGCTGAAGGAAGGGCCACAAGCTAGCTTCAGGAGTACAAGCTTCACAAGCTTCAGGAGTACAAGCTAGGATTCGTGAGCTTAATCCTAAGGCATTGTTTGTACCTTGTGCCACCCATCAACTAAATCTTTGCGGAGTGCACTCTTTTGCTAAGGTTGCTTCCTGTTTGATTTTTTTTGGTACTGTGGAAAGGTTGTATGTTCCTTCCTAATGCTCAACACAGAGATAGAATGTCCTCTTGGCAAATGCCGAAGTTACGGTCAAAAGACGTGCAGAAACAAGGTGGAGTGTTTAAATGCCTTAAGAAGATTTACAATAACATTGACAAGCTTTGTGACTCTTCAGAAACTCTCGACACTAGAGGAGCAGCTCAAACTGTGTTGACTTCGATATGGGATTTATCATTTTTGTACATTTTAGGTTTATGCAAAAGTGGCCTTGAAGAAGGCAAGCACACCCAAAAATACCTGCAAATTGTTGAAATAAGTTTCGAAAGGTTCCTAATCAAAATGAGGAGTTTAAACGCCTTTTTGAAAGATAATAGAGACGGTCTTGTAGAAAAGCAGTGGAATTTCCAAAAGCTATTTGTGATGAGATGGACATTTCCTTAGCCAAACGAAAAAATATTAGAAGAAAGAAACTGATGCCCGGAGAAAAACCTGTAGACGAGCTTGTAACTTTGGAAGAAAAACTATATCGGTGTTAGAGTGTATTGACACGTTTCATAAAGAAATCAACACGTGTTGCCAAGGCATGGGAGGAATATCAATTCGATCTGCTATCTTGGAGACCAGAAGCTTGCTAAAAAGTTCAGAAACTGAATGCTAAAATTAGTAGGCTGTTTAGTTGAGAATCAGAGGCAACGCTGTAGCGTTGCCTATAGTAAAGGCCATACGGCTCCAATGTTTATTATTTTTTTCCAGAGGCACTTCATATGGAAGGGGTCGTCGTAGAAGCTTCAAAGTGGGCTTATTTGATTGGAAATTGCGAGTTCTAGTGCCCTTTTTAATATTCGAAAGTGATTGGAGGGCAACTAGCCCGCCCCCCACGCCCATCCATCCCACAAAAACCACCAATCAAAATTTTTAGATATACATTTTGTGTAGTGGAGTTTATTTTCAGAAAGAAAATATGTTTTTGAGTAGGACACTCACCCACAACCCTCAGGGAAATGGTTTTAAGTTATACCCTGAGGGCATATAAGGTTTTTATAGAAGGCGCTGTCGTAGAAACTTTAAAACAGGCTCATTCGATTGGAAATTAAAGAGCTACTGCCCTTTTTAATAGTCGAAAGTGATTGGAGTGTAACTAGCCCCCCCCCCCCCACACCCATCATTTCTCCAAACACATCCAATCAAAATTTTCAGATAGCCATTTTGTTCAGCGTTGTTTGATTTCCAGGTAGAAAATATATTATTGAGGAGGACACTCCCCCACCCACAACCCTCAGGGCAAGAGTTTTAAGTTATGCCCTGGGGGTATGTAAGGTTATTATAGAAGGCGTTGTCGTAGAAACTTCAAAACAGGCTCATTCGAATGGAGATTAAAGGGCTAGTGTCCTTTTTAATAGTCGAAACTAATTGGAGTGTAACTATCCCCCCCCTCCCCCCCGCGCCCATCATTTCCCCAAACACATCCAATCGAAATTTTTAGATAGCCATTTTGTTCAGCGTAGTTGATTTGCAGGTAGAAAATATATTTTTGAGGAGGACACTCCCCCACAACCCTTAGGGCAAGGGTTTTAAGTTATGCCCTGGGGTGCCCTTTTTAATAGTCGAAAGTAAATGGAGTGCAACTATCCCCTCCCCCCCCCCCCACGCCCATCATTTCCCAAACACATCCAATCAAAATTTTGAGACAGCCATTTTGTTCAGCGTAGTTGATTTCCAGATAGAAAATATGTTTTTAAGGTAGACACTCCCCCAGAACCTTCAGGGCAATGGTTTTCAGATATGCCCTGGGGGCATATAAGGTTTTTATAGAAAGCGTTGTCGTAGAAACTTCAAAAGAGGCTCATTCGATTGGAAATTCAAAGGGATAGTGCCCTTTTTAATAGTCGAATTTGATTGAGTGTAACTAGCCCCCGGTCCCCTCCCCCTACGCTACACCATTACCCGAACACATCCAATCAAAATTTTTAGATAGCCATTTTGTTCAGCGTAATTGATTTCCAGGTAGAAAATATATTTATGAGGAAGACACTCCCCCACAACCCTCAGGGCAAGGGTTTTAAGATATGCCCTGGGGGCATATAAGATTTTTATAGAAATCTTTGTCGTAGAAACTTCCAAACGGGTTCATTCGATTGGAAATTAAAGGGCTAGTGCCCTTTTCAATAGTCGAAACTGATTGGAGTGCAACTAGCCCCCCCCCCCCCACGCCCATCATTTCCCCAAACACATACAATCAAAATTTTGAGATAGCCATTTTGTTAAGCGTAGTTGATTTCCAGATAGAAAATATGTTTTTGAGGAGGACACTCCCCCAGAACCAACAGGGGCAGGGTTTTAAGATATGACCTGGGGGCAAATAAGGTTTTTATAGAAGGCGTTGTCGTAGAAACTTCAAAAAAGGCTCATTCAATTGGAAATTCGAAGGGATAGTGCCCTTTTTAATAGTCGAAAGTGATTGGAGGGCAACTAGCCCCCTCTCCACGCCCATCATTCCCCCAAACACATCCAATCAAAATTTTAAGATAGCCATTTTGTTGAGCGTAGTTTATTTTCGGATAGAAAATATGTTTTTGACGAGGACAATCCCCCACAACCCTCAAGGCATGGGTTTTAAGTTATGCCCTGGGGGCTTATAAGGTTTTTATAGAAGGCGTTGTCATAAAAACTTGAAAAAAGGCTCATTCGATTGGAAATTCAAAGGAATAGTGCCTTTTTTAATAGTCGAAAGTGATTGGAGGGCCACTAGCCCCCTCCCCACGCCCATCATTCCCCCAACCACATCCAATCGAAATTTTGAGATAGCCATTTTTGTTCAGCGTAGTTGATTTCCAGATTGAATATATAATTTTGAGTAAGACACGCCCCCACAACCTTCAGGGAACGGGTTTTAAGTTATCCCCTTGGGGTATAAAAGGTTTTTATAGATGACGTTGTCGTAGAAACATCAAAACAGGCTCATTCGATAGGAAATTCAAAGGGCTAGTACCCTTTTTAATAGTAGAAAGTGACTGGAGGGCAACTAGCCCCCAAACGCCCATCATTTCCCCAAACACATCCAATCAAAATTTTGAGATAGCCTTTTTGTTCAGTATAGTTGATTTCCAGATAGAAAATAGGTTTTTGAGGAGGACACTCGCCCACAACCCTCAGGGCAAGAGTTTTAAGTTATGCCCTGGGGGCATATAAGGTTTTATAGAAGGCGTTGTCGTAGAAACTTCAAAACAGGCTCATCCGATTGGAAATTAACGGGCTAGTACCATTTTTAATTTTCGAAATTGTCTGGAGGGTAAAGCGCCCCCCCCCCCCCCTCGACGCCCATTCTTCCCCAAATCATCTCCAATAAACATTTTTAGATAACCATTTTGCTCCGCGTAGTTTATTTTCAGATTGAAATTATATTTTTGAGAAGGACACTCCCCCACGACCCTCTGGGCAAGGGTTTAAAGTTATGCCCTGGGGGCATGTAAGGTTTTTATAGAAAGTGGTGTCGTAGAAACTTCAAAAAAGGCTCATTCGATAAGAAATTCCGAAGGCTAGTGCCCTTTGCAATAGTCGAAAGTGATTTGAGGGTAACTAACCCCCCTCTCACGCCCACATTTTCCCCAAACACATCCAATCTAAATTTTAAGACAGCCATTTTATTAAACTTAGTTTTAAGTTCTGGAAATTAGGTGCTTGAGGATTAAAACTCTCCCAAAGCCCTCAGGGCAAGGGTTGTAATTTAAGGATTCTCCAAATCCTTCATATTATTTCTTATGGAAAGGATGCTCGTATAGACTTTAGAAAGGGATTATTGGATTGAAAATTGGAAGTTATTGCTAACTTTTTAAGAGTCAAAAGAGATTGAAGGGCAACTAGCCCGTCTCCCTCCTCCACGCCCTAAATGCATCAGATATAAATTTGGAAATAGACATTTTGTTAAAATAGTTCAAAGTTCTGATAACAAAAAACTCCGGTGTCGACGCAGCCCACCAGGGCCCAGGGGTAGGCGTTGTAAGTTATGCCCTGGGGCATAACTAATTAAGGGAGGTTTATAACTTATGGGAAGGTGTTTTGTATGGGAAGAACACATAGGAAATCTATTATAATTATCCAATTACACATAGGAAATCTATTATAATTATCCAATTATAAGGTTAAAATACATACTCTGTGATAGATGCAAAATTGCTTTGGCACACAAATTTCTATTATGGTCAATTTCAAACAGTCGTGATCCCTTTGTGTCAGCAAGTGAAATGGTCTAAACCCTCTTATTGGAGCTGTTTTTTTCAATCCATTCATTGTTGTCAATCGCTGTCCACAAGTTATGCAAGCTGTTTATTGTTCACATGTAAGGTTTTTATCAAAGAGGTAATCGTATAGACTTTGAAAAAAACCTCATTCAATTTGACTTGAAAGTTCTAGATCCGTTTTTTAAAGTCAAGAATAATCGGACAGTAAGCACCCCCCCATGCCATAAAAACCTAAACTTTCTGCAATCAAAAACGAAAAAAAAATTATTAAAAAAAATTCCGAAAAACAAGTTTTTCAAAGAAAAGTAAAGGCAATTTTAAACTTAAGCTCAGGAGATACAAATACCTGTTAAAATTCAAACTCAAAACAACCAGACATTACTATTAAAGAATAAATGAAGCCCAAAACCAGCAGAAATTAAATGAACAGTCATAGAAAAAACATACAACAAGTAATAATATAAATGAATAAATAGATCTTAAAGCGAGTAATGCTTAGATTGAATATGAAAATCAAGCTTAAAATGAAAAAAAAATATTTTGCTATTAAAGTATAAATGAACTTAAAACGAACAAAAATTAAATAAACAATCAATGCGAACAAACATATAATATATATATTGATGTAAACGAATAAACAAATCTTAAAACGAGTGAAACTTAAATTGCATATGCAAATCAAGTTTTAATCGAATAAAAATAGCTACAAACAAGAGTTTGGGTATCGTCTCACTGCAGAAGCCTAAAACCTACTGCGTCATTGGCGCTTTACTGAAAACGAATTATATTACAAATGTTTTTTTTTGTACTTAATATTGAAAATAAATATTAAAATTACAGTAAAATTTTGAACTGATGAGCTTTTAGCAATTAATATAATTATGTATCAAATATTCAGTTTAATTTATTAGTTCCTTTCAAGATTGGTCAAGACAAATATAGTTTCACTACAAGCGAAATTTGGATACTGCCTCCTTCTTTAACTGTAAAAACCTAAAGCCATCTGCGTCATTGGTGCTTCACTGAAAACGAATTACTCGTATATTACAAATTTATTATTTTCCAGTTCTTACAGTGTTGAAAATGAAAATAAAAATTACAGTGAAAAAAAATCTTGAACTGATGGAGCTTTTAACAATTAATATCATTATATATCTAATATTCAATTTGATTTTGTTTATACTTTCCAAGACTGTTCAAGACTCATATAGTTTTGCCATTTTTTTTAACTCTGCCATTTTTTGTAACTAATTGTGTTAGTTTGTTATGAAAATATTCTATGGCTTCTAGTATTTGAGCGGAAAACTGCACCTCAAACTTTGTGGAACATGCATTTTCTTGCATGAAACACCAAAATATAATAAAATGTCAAGTTTCGGAGTATTCCACCACTCACAAGCAAGTGCCCTTGGTATTTTTGAATCTGCATGGTCAATTTAGGGGGTGGAGGGTAGGCTAATTCTCGTAGCAGCCCCATTCCGTCGTGGTATGATTCACATTTTCAACACCTGGCGTCCGGACTACCATATAATCTACCAAGCATACAACTACCCCAAATCAGTATCAATAAATAAATGAAACCCAAAACGAACAAAAATTAAAATAAATATTCGAGTCAATCTCAAAACGAGCATAAATTAATGTTAGTAGGGTTCAAAACCCCTATGCTTTCTAAAAGCCAGAATATAATGTGTACTTTACTAAAAAAATTGAAATGAGTTTACTGGAAAAAAAATGTACATTGCCAATTTAATATACATATGCTGATATTTATTCCCTAAAATCTTAATTAATTTTTGATTTCTTAAAGTTACAAAAGTGAAAATATTTCAAAGAATGGTTTTCAGTAAAGCGCCAATGACGCAGTAGGTTTTAGGCTTCTGCAGTGAGACGATACCCAAACTCTTGTTTGTACTTATTTTTATTCGATTCAAACTTGATTTGCATATTCAATTTAAGTTTCACACGTTTTAAGATATATTTATTCATTTACATTAATATATATTGTATGTTCATCCGCATTGATTGTTTATTTAATTTCTTTTATTTTTAAGTTTCATTTATACTTTAATAGAAAAATATTTGTTTTCTTTTTAAGCTTGATTTTCATATTCAATCTAAGCATTACTCGCTTTAAGATCTATTTATTCATTTATATTATTACTTGTTGTATGTTTTTTGCTATGATTGTTTATTTATTTTCTGTTCGTTTTGGGTTTCATTTATTCTTTAATAGTAATTTCTGGTCGTTTTGAGTTTGAATTTTAACAGGTATTTGTGTCTCCTGAGCTTAATTTTAAAATATCCTTTAATTTTCTTTGAAAAACTTATTTTTAGGAAAGTTTTTTTAATTAATTACAAAGAAATATATTCAGGGGACATGTTAAATGAAATCCCACGTCTGAGGAGATTTTTAAAAGCGGCAAACGCTCCTGAAGAAGTGGATCTGAAGGAAGTTCTTTGAGATTACTGCAGTTTATAGTTAAATATGAGCTTCCAGACTCTATTCTTAATCTAAATTTAGCATTAAGGTTTTACCTGACATTATGTGTCTCTGTTGCTTCTTGCGAGAGCGGTTTTTCTAAACTCAAGCTTATTAGAAGTTATTTCAGTTCTACTATGAGCCAAGCTCGACTATCGAACTTAGCCATGCTATCTATTGAAAACAGTTTAGCAAAAAGATTGATTTTGATGGAACTATTTCTAAGCTTGAAGAAAACAAATTTAGAAAGAAGAGGTTCTAAATATAAACATTGGTTTTAAATACAGTACATTTTGTTAGATTCGTGCAGATTAAGAAATATATATAGATACCATTCATTCACCTGGGTGTGTGAAGTCAAAGTACAAAAAAAACATGGATAGGCTTATAGAAACTAGAGCTATTCTCGAAACTAGAGCTTAGAGAAACTAGAGCTATTATAACTAGAGCTATTCTTACATTCCCTCTTAAAACGTTTATAATAAAAGCCTCTGCTATAATTTTTACTGACAAGATATATTATGAAGGAAAATTTGACGTTATTAACATAACAATTAAAAAAACAATTTAGATATTTCTTTGGAGGCTCTTTACTCGTTTTATTTTTCCCAGGTTATCATTACTTTTTCAAATACTAAACGACTGGGAGCAACACTAGTTCTCCCTTTTTCCGTTTCATGATCTGAATTTTGTATTAAGGATTTTTGTTTCTCCTCTTTATAATATTGACAAGTTTTCCCCTAGTCTCTATAGTGTGACTTACAAGGTTCCGAATTTGAGCGTGATTTTGTTGCTTCGTCAAATATCTTTAGCCTCCGTTCCTCTTGACGTTTCGCCTTTTTCATTAGTGACTTAGCCCCTTGTGCTGCTGAAGAAGGAACTTGCTGCCGTGTTTCTGGTTTCTTAACCTTCCTCCATAGTTTTTCTCTTAATGAGGTTTTCTTAACGAGGGCCCAGGTTTAGTTATATCCGTTTCTGTAGAAGAATTATCAGTTTCACATTCTGTTAGCTTTCATCTGGTAGATGGTGTTTTTTTCCAAAAGCTTTTTTTGTGTTAAGACTTTAGGCGAGTCCAGCGTATGAAATTCAGACAATTCTTGAGTTTCTTCCAATTTTTCTTCTTCTTTGAATTTAACCTCTGGTTTGTTATCTCTTAAACCAGTAGGTTGTTTTTGAAACTCCTCTCTGTCTCTTTCATCGGCAGTATCTGATGGGCATTGAAGATCTCCTCTTTTCTCTTGTTTGTTGTAGAAAGTTTTTAGCCAAGACTGGGTTAAATATTCCTTCCACTTCTCCCAACTGGTGTGGTCAATAAAAAGCTCATAGAATTCATATGCCCTTCGGATATATACTGGTGCAGTTGTTTCATCTATATCTTCATCTGCAGAAATTGGCTCTGATTTTCATGGTTTTGAAAAAAATCCTTTCTTCATTCTACTATGGTGTACTATTTCTTCCTTTTCGTTTTACTGATGCTTTAAAACATAGGTTAAGTTATTTGGTAGAATTTTTACAATTCTATAAGGTCCGTCCCATTTCGGTTTTAACTTTTCGTCCCTTCTAGGTTGTTTTTGTGTACATAGACCAAGTCTCCTAAACAATAATTAGTCTTATTTGGGCTTTTTCTGTCATATTTTTCTTTTTGTTCTGTCTTTACACCTTCCAAATTGTCTTTAACCTGTTCCATAGCTTTTTTCATACGCATAACAATCTCTTGTTTATATTGGTCAAGATTGTAATATACTCAATCATATTTACTTCACTGTTGTAAATAATCAAAAAAAGAAAAAAAGGGTTCAAGTTAAAAATATAGCCAGACTGACTTGAAGGAAAAGAAATTCAATGGAGTCGGCTAGACTCTGATATACGTGAATACTAAGCTGACCAAACGAGATTAGTATGAGATATTTGTTGTAAACAAGTACAGAATAAATAACATATTATACTAGGGAACCACCGTGACAGTTGTTTAACTCTAGCCGAGATTAAATAAAATACTGGAGATATGCTACAAGTAGAGAAAGGGAAAATTATGCTCTTTCATGTGGGAGTCGTTTTCGGAAAAATGACAAGCATAACAATTAAAAGAAGGCACATTAATAGCCTAAAGGACCTAAGTTGAAGATAAGTTTAAAATAAATTAGCACATACCATGAAGGCAAGGTATATTTCCTGCAGAAGGGCCACTATGTTTGATAAGAGAATAGCCTAAAAGAAAATGTGGCCACAAATAAAAAGTATGGCTATACTATAACACTACTATAACACTACTATAACACTGCCGTTTGCAGGCTCATAATAGTTTTTTCAGCATTAACAGTCAGACAAGAGAACCTGGAAATGTATATTAAGCAACCAGAAGAAACTTAGGGTAAGCAAACCTTAGATGCAGGCACAAGTACGTTGATAATGTCAAAACAAGTAGAAAGGTGAATAGCTAAATTTTCAGCTTATCAAATCTAAGCTGTAAATAGAGCCTTGTCCCAAAAGGACATTAAAGCTGAAAAAAGAGATTACAGGCGAAGACGTTATTTAACTGTCTCAATTACCTGAAATTCAAAAAGAATTAAAAAGCTCATAAGCTTGAATAAACAAACAAACATGGAGTAAGCTAAAAACAGTTAATGACACAAGTTGGTTCGAAATAAAACTAAAGTTGTAAGACAAAGACTAATAAAAAAGAAAAAAAACAAAAATAAATGTATATAGTCGTATATGGAAGATATATATAGTGGTAACAAATGTTATTGAGAAAATATATACAGTTATAAAGGTATTTTGAAAACCTTTAATAAATACGGAATTGTTATCATATAAAATTGTAAATGTATAAATTGTAATTGTAAGAACTGTTTCCAAGCCCTTAAATAGCGGCTAATCCCAGTTCTCAGTTATAGTATATAAATCTATTTGTTTTGTTGATTTGTTTTGTGAATATTTAATTGCAGATTCAGACTCATCAAAAGGTCTTGATGGACTTATTAAAAAGCTGTACAAAAAAAAATATTGCAGTGACTAATTAAATTGTAAGGGTACATAGGGTACATAATTATTGCTTCTCTTTAAATAATTAAGTTATGTAAAAACATAACTTAAGTCATTTTAAATTATCAATATATATATATTGAACTAATATGCTGAGTATTTTTTTTTTGTATCGTTCAAGAAGTATTCTGCATTACTACTTTATAAACAATTAACAAAGCACTAATTGGAATTAATTCCAATGCTAGTCTATACTGTGTTTTATTTTTCGTAAATACTTTAAATTTTAACTAGTGGTTTAATTTTATATCTAAGCCTTGTGACTTCTAGTCAACGTATAAATATTTTTTTATTGTGTAATAATCCATTAAGTGATTAATATTTTTAAATTAAGCTTTAAATGAAAGATGCAAGAAATTGCCAGCAAGAAACATGATGTTTCTACTTAAGTGGCATTTCATGTTTAAAGTAAAAAGAGAGAAAAGTAATTAGAAGTAATTTACCTCTCGCTTAAAAAAAGAATGCAGTGATATATTCATAATTTAGTGTTTCTTTTTACTATATATGTAACACTTTATGCTTTATGTGTATTCTTATGTGAATATTTATTTTAGATAAAGCCTTAGTTTTGTTTTAGAAACCAAACTTCGTATCCTTTTGGATCCTTTTTTTGATCATTTTTCTTACGCATTTTTGGATAGTAGCAAATTTCAAAAACAATTCAATTGTATCCTGATACAAACAGCTCATATCATCAGAAATCAAACCATAACTGGTCAACTAATATTTTGGAAACTCTATGCAGTATTACAGAAGTTTGCTACCAGTTCATTATAAAGCGAGATAAAATCAGAACTTAAATTAGGTTAGAAAATATCAAAGAGAGTGCTACGTAGCCTAAATGGGTTTATATTATTGAAAGAAAATGTGAAAATGCTTTGTGTTGGAAAAATATGTGAAAGTTCAAAAACCAAAATTGTTATGTATAATTTATCCAAGGCATTTCTAACCCCGGAAGATCAATGTTAAATCAACCATATCACCCAGATAAATTAAATTATTAATGGGAATTAAATTTAATATCAAGTAATCAAATAGTTTATAATATAACTTTCAATCTAATTTAAGCAAAAACACTAATATAATTCTTAAGACACTGTGGGTCAAACAGTTACAGAAGATGCATATAAGAATTAGGGTGAAAAGACAATTTTATAGTCCTAAAGACAAAATTAAAAAAGAGAAAAAAGAGAATAACAAGGATACATTCCAAAAATTGAGATCCATGGAATAAAGGACATGGCATATATTGGCCATAAACATGACCCTAAAGAAACCCAATGAGGGTATAAGCACAGAATGACCCAAAAATGGCTGTAAACAATGTACAAAATTCAATTGTTTTAAAAGTAAAATATTGAGAGTTGGGGCAACTCTTCTCAAAGTCGGAAGTATTGTGGTGACCCTTTCTAGTTAAGTCATATGGGGGATTTTAATAAAAAAATAAAGACGCAATACAAAGTTTCGAAATACCAATTTTTATTAAGATAAGGAAAACATCCTGGTATGTGTATGTTGAATGGGAAATTGAAAATCCCCCCTTCCTAGGTATGTACGTCAGTGAGCCCCGATAAAATATGGTTGATGAAATGAGTAAAAGATACATTTTAAGGGAACGGGTTGTGATATACTAATTTTATGCCGGACTGACCTCTGGTCTATTGATTTTAGAAATACCTTGGAATATTGTCTGATTATTGTAAGTGTCTAAGTATCTTATTGTATTATATCTTATTGTAGATTTCTTATACTTGTCGTCTTCCTGGGACCACCAGTCCCAGTGGAATATATATATATTTTTTCAAACCCTTTACTAGTGCACGTTAGCTGAATAAAAGTATTATGTTATAGCCAACCACTCTGCAATCTAAATTTAGTCCCTCGAATATTCCCATCTGGTACGCCTCGTTAGTTAAGTCATAGCCAAAGGCACGTTACCAAATTTTATTTACCTTAGGGCCATAGTTTATCTCTCCTATAAATGGAGAATAAAGGCATCGACTACAACTTCACCTTACAACCTTAAAACCACTTTACCACAATAACAAGTTTTCTGTTAGAAGTGGCAAGTTTTCCTTTATACTAACAATTTTTCTCATCGAAGTAACAACAATTTCCTTAATGCTAACAAACTTTTACTTAACACTATCAAGTTTCTCTTAAAAGTAACAAGTTTTTTTCTTAATAGTAAAATTTTGTTTTAATAACAGCAAGTTCTCCGTCAAAGATAAGAAATTTCTCTTAGAAGTAACACTTTTTTTGTTTATCTTAACAAGTTTTCTGTCAGATTTAGCAAGTTTTCAATAACACTGACAAATTTTCTCACCGAAGTAACAACTTTTTCCTTAATACTAACAAATTTTTACTTAACAACATCAAATTTCTCTTAGAAGTAATAGGTTTTTTCTTAATAGTAACAAATTTTTTCTAGCAACACTAATTTTTCCATCAAAGATAACTAATTTCTCTTAGAAGTAACAGTATTTTGTAAGTGATAGTAATTTTTCAGTTAGAGGTAGCAAGTTTTCTATGAAAGATAATAAATTTTTCTTAGAAGTAACAATTTTATGTTGATGATAACATATTTTCTGTCAGAACTAGCAAGTTTTTCTAACACCAATGAATCTTCTTTTCGAAGTAACAACTTTTTCCTTAATAGTAGAAAACATTTACTTAATACTATCAAATTTCTCTTGGAAGTAGTGGTTTTTTTTAATAGTAGCAAATTTTACCTAACAGCAGCAAGTTTTCTGTCAAACACGAGAAATCTCTCTTAGAACTAACAATTTTCTCTACGTGTAGGTTACGTTCCTTTAACATAGATTAAAATGAGTGGTCTTATTGACCTAAGTTAAATGAGCCTAACTTGAACGCAGAGAAAAAAACTGTTACTTCTAAGATAAATTTGATAGCGTTAAGTAAATTATTTTTAGTATTAAGGAAAAAGTTTTTACTTGGGTGAAAAATTTTTATAGCATTAAGGAATACTTGCTACTTCTGACAGAAAATTTTAACTTCTAAGGGAAATTTGTTATCTTTGACGGAAAACTTGCTGTTATTAGAAAAGATTTCTTATTTTTAAGAAAACACTTGTTCCCTCTAAGAGAAATTTGATAGGTTTAAGTAAAAGTTTGTTAGTATTAAGGAAAAAGTTGTTACTTCGATATAAAAGCTTGATAGTATTAAGAAAAACTTGCCACTTCTGACAGAAAACTTGTTATCATTAACACAAAAAATTGTCACTTCTGAGAGAATTTTTTTTATCTTTGACGGAAAACTTGCTGTTATTAGAAAAAATTTCTTACTATTAAAAAACAAGTTTTACTTCCAAGAGATATTCGATGGTATTAAGTAAAAATTTGTTAGTATTAATGGAAAAAGTTGCAAGTTTGAAGAGAAAATTTGCTAATGTTAACAAAAACTTGCAACTTCTGACAGAAAACTTGCTATCATAAACAAAAATTGTTACTTCTAAGAAACATTTGTTATCTTTGACAGAACACTTGCTACTTCTAACGGAAAATTGCTATCATTGACGAAAAATTGTTACTTCTAAGAGAAATCTGTTAACATTGACGAAAAACTTGCTGCTATTAGAAAAAGTTACTATTAAGAAAAAATATGGTACTTCTACAAGAAATTTGATAGTGTCAAGTAAATATTTCCTAGTATTAAGGAAAAAGTTGTCATTTCGATGAGAAAATGTGTTAGTGTTAAGGAAACTTGCTACTTCTGACAGAAAACTTGTTATCATAAACAAAAAAAAATGTTACTTCTAAGAGAAATATGTATCTTTGACGAAAAACTTGCTGTTATTAGAAACAACTTTTTACTATTTAAAAACAAGTATCACTTCCAAGAGATATTCGATGATACTAAGTAAAAAGTTGTTAGTATTAAGGAAAAAAGTTGTTACTTCGCAGAGAAAATTTGTTAGTGTTGAAAAGAACTTGCTACTTCTGACAGAAAAATTATTATCATAAGCATAAAATTGTTACTTCTAAGAAAAATTTGGTATCTTTGACAGAGAGCTTGCTACTTCTAATGGATAAATTGTTATCACTAACGAAAAAATTGTTACTTCTAAGAGAATGTTGCATTCTTTGACGGAAAACTTGGTGCTATTAGAAAAAATTTGTTACTGTTATAAAAAAACATGTTACTTCTAAGAGAAGTTTGATAGTGTTAAGTAAAATTTTGTTAGTAATAAGGAAAGAGTTGTTACTTCGATGAGGAAATTTGTTAGTCTAAGGAAAACTTGCTATTTCTGAGAGAAAAGTTGTTATCGTAAACGCAAAAATTGTTACTTTTAAGAAAACTTTGTCATCTTTGACATAAAACTTGCTAGTTTTAATGGAAAACTTGTTATCGCTGACGAAAAAATGTTACTTCTAAGAGAAATTTGTTAGCTTTGAGGGTGAACTTGCTGCTATTAAAAAAAAATTTACTCTTAAGAAAAAACCTGTGACTTCCAAGAGAAATTTAGTAGTGTTAAGTAAGAGTTTGTTAGTGTTAAGGAAAAATGTTGTAACTTCGATGAGAATGTTTGATAATATTAAAAAAACTTGCTACTTCTGACAGAAAACTTTTTATCATAAACAAAACATATTACTTCTAAGAGAAATTTTTTATATTTGACGGAAAAATTTCTGCTTTGTGTGTGTGTTTGTTTGTGGGTGTGTGTGTCTGTGTGTGCTGTGTGTGTGTGCGTTTCAAACGTTAGAAGATGTTTACAATGATGATGACAGGTGTCGTAGGGGTGCTAGAAAGTAGTTATAGTGTGGCATTGTGGGGCGAATCACCTTGGAGTATCACGTTCTAGCAAAGAAATGACGACTTCTCGGTGTTCAAAAATATATTGTTTAACTTAGATTCAATAGCTTTTCTTTTTCGGTGAGAAAAGGCTGAAAGCGTCCTAAGGGCAGGGGGGCTAGTGCCAAATTGATTTTGGAGAGGGGGGCTGTAATGTCCTGGTGGTGGGGAGTGTTTTGTGGAGCATCATGATAGGCTTTGGTTGCGATAAGCTTAAATCAGCAGATTTAAATGCATAATTTTATAATGAAATGACTGAAAAATGTCTTGATCAATGACTGAAAAATGATGATTTTATGTCAAGAGGTCAGTCAAGTAATGTCATTGTGGAGTGAATTGATTGGAGTATCATAATCTATAGCTAAAAATTTAAGGTTCCATGATTTTTTTCCATAAAGGAAGGGGGAATCTAACAATTACTCAAAGAAATGGATATTTTCGTTAAAAGTCTTTCAATAATACCACTTAATATGGTTTACATGTACAACTAATATCAGCTCACCCGGGGGCTGGGATTTGGTGCCACAAGGTGATGTATGGGGGAAGGGAGGGGGGTTGATGCGATGGTGGTGTGGAGTGTTTTGTGGGGCATCATAATAGGCTTGGGTTGCAAAAACTTGAATCACTGGATTTAAATGCATAATTTTTATTATGAAATAACTGAAAAATGCCTTAGAAATGATGGCGTGATGTCAGGGGGGGGGGGGGGCAGTCAAGCAATGTCATCGTGGAGTGAATTACTTGGAGTATTTATAATTACCATGTTCTACAGCTTAAAAGTCAACGATGAGGCGTTAACGAATTTTTTCCATAGAGAAGGGTGGAAATTTAACAATTACTCAAAGAAATGGTGTATTTCGTTAAAAGTCCTACAAAGATATCTCTTAATAAGGTTTAAATGTATCACTAATATCAGCTCGCTTGAGGACGGGGGCTTGTACCACATGGGTGATGAATGGGGGGGTGTGATGCCATGGTGGTGTGGAGTGTTTTGCGGGGCATAATGATAGGCTTCATTAATACCATTTCACCCAGGGGCGGGGGCTAGTGCCACATGGGTGACGAAGGGGGGGGGTTATGCCGTGTTGGTGTGGAGTGTTTTGCGAGGCATCATGATAGGCTTGGGTGGCAAAAATTTGAATCACGGGATTTAAATGCATAATTTTTATTATGAAATAATTGAAAAATTGCCTTAAGAATGATGACGAGGGAGGGTTTAGTTAAACGGGTTCAGTTGCAGGGCTATAAACATGGGCGTCGCTTGTGAAAACTTGAATCACGGGATTTAAAGGCATAATTTTTAATAGGAAATGCCTGAAAGATGTCTTGGGGAGACGTGGCGATGTCAGAGGGGTGATGTATGCCATGAATAGTTTACCAAGGTGGTATGCATTGCCTTGGACTAGTGTACCCTAAAGCTTAAAGATAAGGTGGGAGATGTTCAATGAATTTTTCGGTAGAGGGGGACTGAAATCTAAAATTCCTGTCTAAGAAACGATCCATTTCGTTAAAAAAGCTGTTAATATAGCATAAATTTAACTCTATTATCAAAGCACCCCTCCTCTGGAACTACTTGCTTTGACCCCTCCCCTCTCATCCTTCTTTAGTTTACTCATGTTATTGTTTATATTTTATCGTTTTGTAAGCTTTTTCATGTTTTGTTTTTCCCTTCGCATTGTTATGTCTCAAAACGCTGTATTTTTGTTATGGGCTCTCAGAAATACCTCAATAATGCCTAAGCATTGCATCTAATATCAAGCCCCCCTCCTCTAGAACTAGTTGCTGGGACCCCATCACCTTTCTATAATATATGAATCTTTTGCATATATTACGATAAGCCTTATTCACTCTTTATTTTTTGTTTGTCGTGTTTTTAACTTCTTTTTCTGTGTTTTTAATATTGCTTGTAAATTTTTTCGAAACAATAAAACCTTTATTTACAAAGTCTGTGTATTTAAAATGCATTGTTTAGCACGAGTATTTTCCTTTTAACGCTATAAATACCTTGCCAGCAATTGTCTTTAAAAATAAATATTCCCCGTCTTCGTGTAAAGTGATGCAGGTGCATGGAAAAAATGCCGCTTGCTAGGGAACACCTGTGACGTCAAGGGGATTGTGTTATTTACTGAAAGTATTTCTCTTATAAAGAATATTAAGAATGGCTTGTTAGTCCTCTCGGTTAAGGCACAAATCCGTTGGATAGGAATGACCTGTCGAGTCCTGGCGGGGTCAACAATTATAAAAAAAAAGAACTAAAGAAAGAAAGAAAGAAAAATGTGTTGAGCGTTTCGGGCGAAAAATGAGATGTCTAAATGGGTATTATGTGACAGTGATGCGCAATTATTACGTAAGGTGTGTGCTGTTGTTACGTTATAAGCGGGGATGCTCCATTGGGTTCCCTACGCAGGGTTACGTAAAATTGCGTCAAACATATTAGACCTCTCCGTTTGAAAAGGGCTAAGTCGTCTGATGTCATTCGAATCAAGAGTGGTGTGTCGTGACCGTATTGTGCTGGTGTGACGGCTTGATGGGTTGGTAACTCCAATTATCTGACCCTTTAAAGCAGAAGGGTGTGTCGCGTGACGTAGCAGGGCTTGTCTCAGAAATACACAGGGGTGTGTTGAGTGACGTAACAGGGCTCCACTTGTAATACACAGGGGTGCGTCACGTGATGTCACAGGGCATGCGTTTGAAATCCTATTGAAAAGGGAGGGCATGTGCTTGAAATCCGGGGAGGGTATGCGCTCGGAATCTTACCAGCTGACTACTAGAAACAGAGATGCCGTGACGTCCGAGGGCTGCGGTAGAAATCCAATGCGAATTTTCCTATGGATGCCGTGACGTAACATGACTCCCATAGAAATACACTGAGGTGTGTGCCGTGACGTCAGAGGGCATGTCACAGAGGGATGAACCTTTTTAAAGCACGAGGGTCTGTTGCGTAATGTAACATGGCCTGTTACAGAAACACAAAGGGGTGTTTCGCGTGACGTCATGAGGGCCTTGTAGAAATATTGCCAGCTGACGGCACCGTCTAGACATGTATATGGGGGAAACACCAGGGAATTTCGCAATTTCGCTGTGACATATCTAGAAACACGAGATGTCACGTAAATACTATGAACCTATTTAATGCGGGAGGGTGTGTCGCCTGACGTAGCCAAGCTGTGCAATGCTATTTTCGTATGGCTGCCGTGACGTCAGAGGGCTGTTGTAGAAATCCTATGGAAAAAGGAGGGCGTGTCACAGGAATCCAATGCTAATTTTCCTATGGCTGCCATGACATCAGAGGACTCTCATAGAAATATACAGGTTTGTGTCGCGTGACGTAAAAAGGCTCGGTTTAAAATCTTATGCTATTTTTCCTTTCTGTGCCGTAACGTCAGAGGGCATGCTTTTAAAATGCCATGGGAAAAGGGAGGGCATGCGTTTAAAACTGGACCCCCCCCCCCCACTACTAGGGTTGCGAAAGTGCTATTTTAAGTATGCAAAGTTTTTGCTTCAGGCCCCTCGGTGGTTCAAGAACAGGTACATCGTTAATCGTTTTGGTGTGGTGGAACCAGTTCAGGCCGGGGATTAGCAGTTTCAGAAAATAAGTAACCAGTCCTCTTCTCACCCGTGGAAGGGCGTACTATTTTAGATTTGTCATTATTAGTAATTTGTGTATATCTTTACGACGTGTTTGTTTTGTTTTCCTTTCTTTTATTGTACTCCATCTTTTTTTATTGTTTTTTTTTTTGTTATAGATAGGTAATAAAGATCATTCATTCAAAAATAGTTTTCAGGTCCTCGGTGTTTAACCCAGCCAACCTTAAATCGTTTTCATTTTACGAGTTCCAAGCGTGTTGGACACAAGTTCTTCAAAATTGCAACGCACCAGAATAGCATGGTTGAACACGGGTTCTGAAAAGACCAAAACGCGTGTTGAACCCGGCACTGAAAACTATGTTCCGCTCAACTCGTGTCAAACCCCGTGCTGAATGTGGGTAGCCTGAAAACAGAGCTCTAGATGTTTCGCTGTCTGTCTAGGCCTTTTTTCGATGCCAAAATAGATGACATTTCAACAGTTCGCTCGGTATTTAAATAATGTTGTGCGCGGAAAACCAAAGAAGATTTCTAACGATAGCTGGTATCTTAACTAGCACATTCTCTAAACTGTACTAACAGCGTTCTTTTCAAAAATAACCTTTGAAAATAAATACGGCTTTAATAGCTTAAATTCAAATTATAAAACAACTAGATTAATTTAACGAAATTCTAGTAGTGACCTCCACCAGGTGTATGTTTGATAATAGCAATATTGGCTCCTGAGTTAGAGATAGCAGACGCTTCTTGTGCTAATTTTGCAGCTTTTTGAGCAGTTGTAGCTGCGTCCCATGCTTCCTGAGCTGCAGCTAGCGCTTTGTGGATTTCAGTCAAAACAACTTGCTTCGCAGCTTCAGCTGTATTAGCAGCACCTACAATGAGGGAAATACTGGAATAAATACTGAGGATGAATTTTGCTTCTGAATCTAAAGCTTCTCTGCCTATTTATCTAAACTTATTACTGTTGCCTTAGGAATTCAAATTTTAGACTTTATTTATACATGACGCTAAGAGAGGAAAGGAAATAATAAATGAAAAATAAAACCAAAAAGGATGAGAAAACGAGGATTTGTCAGCCAGTGGCGGAACATGAAGACAAAAAACAAGCAAATATTTCGACAAGGACCTCCGCCAAGTCGTCATCAGTGCTAAACAAGAAATAAAAAAAAAGAAAAAAATCTAACCTTTTGGAGTCTACTGCAAAAGATACGAACAGACACTGTTCGTATCTTTTTAGTGTCTTGTTCGTATCTTGTGCAGTAAACTCCAAAAGGTTAGATTTTTTTTCTTTTTTGTTTAGCACTGAGGACGACTTGGCGGAGATCCTTGTCGAAATATTTGCATGTTTTTCGTCTTTATGTTTTGCCACTGGACTGGTCTCCAGTTCTCAATATCAGATGTTGAGCCACCTTTGTGAAGGGGAAAAACCTTGGCTGTTTTGAGACCTTCAGGAAAGATTCCAGTTGCTAGCGACAAATTTATTATACGAACAATACAAGGCAGAAGATAAACCAAAACTGACTTAAAAGCTCTGAGGTTCATTCCATCTATCCCCGCTGAATTGGAGCTCATGCTTCCAACAATTTTAGTTCATCGCTGGTACACCTCTCAAACTCAAAGGCTAATCTTTCCCCTCTATCATCTTGAAACTCGTACTCGCGGAGGATTCAGGACTCTGGTTGTTTTCCTTTTGCATTGTTTGACCAATTTTAGAGAACTAATCTGCAAAATGTTCCGCCACTTGTAGAGGATCAAGTTCCGCCACTTGTAGAGTGTAGTCTCATCTGCCTCTATTGAGAGAGGCTCACCACGGCTCTTCTTTGATATCATCTCCCCGATGATCTTTCAAGTTTCTTTCGAGTTACCTTTGGTCTCAGTAAATTTCTTTTCAAAATAATCCCTCTTTGCTCTTCTTTTAAGAGAGTTTACCTTGTTACGGGGTATCCTGAATTCTTCAAAATAATCACCTTTTTCTGTCCTAAGGTGCTGTTCATAAAGATAACTCCTGAAAGCAGTGAATGTCTAAGACTCAATAGATTTGACTGATCCTACCAAAGAAAAATCCTCAACGTTATTCCCATAAGTAGAGTCAGTAGCACCGGATCACGAATACGCTGCCACCAAAAATGTGACATCAGTGCATTAATGAAAAAACAACACCTAGCTTTATTTGGCAATTTTTTTCAGAGGCCAGAAAGCGCCCTCATCAAACAAGCGTTAAGCTATAAGCCCCTGTGCCATTGGAAGAAGAAGCGGGTATGTCAAGTAAACACTTTTATCAATACAGTCAAGACAGACCTGAAGCCTATAGGGGACTTTCGACGTCAGGGACGAATATGGCACAGGTAATGAATAAACATCACTTCCCTATACAATGATGACCTAGCAGCGCCAGTCAGATCTCTGCTCTCTTAACGCATTTCCGCAAGTAAGATATACTAGCAAGGAAGGCATGGCTGAAGGATACTGGTGATGTATAGGAGCCTTTGGGGGCATAGGAGGATCTAAGGTCCGAGTTATGGTTTGAGAGTGTTGTAGCCATCTCACATTTACGGTAACCTTAGAATTTGCAGTAAAAAACGGACAGAAAGATAACATACAAGCTTTTGAAATGAAAGTGAAGAATGGCATTAAAACTTAAAATGAACAGCAATTATTTTGTATCTGAGGGGGGTCAACCCCTTCTCAACTCCTTGCTTAAAGCAAAAATTTGACCTTTTGTCCCATTTCTATAAAAAAAAAGACTGCTCAATGCTGCTCAAAGACTCCTCAAAGACTACACAAGGGACGTTGATGGCTTCTTCTCTATATGGAATTAAATTAAATAAGAAACAAGCTTTTTCGACTGAAAGTAAGGAGCAACATTAAAACTTAAAACGAATAGAAATAGTTACTTATATGAGGGGGTTCATCCCATCGTCAATACTTCGCTCTTTACGGTAAAGTTCGAATTTTGTTCCAATTCTTTAAGAATGACCCCTGAACCACAAAGGCAGTTTAATTAGAATAAATAGCTCTTTTGAAAGTAATAAAAAAACTCGATTAAACTTGATGAAACCTATATATTTAAAATCAGCATAAAAGTCTGGTTCTTTTGATGTATCTATTGGTGTCAAAATTCCGGTTTTTAGAGTTCGGTCACTATTGAGCCGGGTCGCTCCTTACTTTCAGTTCGTTACTACGAACAGTTTCAAAAAAATTAAAAAAACTTAATTATAAAAAGTTATGAATTATAAAATAATAAAAAAAAATAAAAAAACTTGATTAAAAAAACTTTTTTCACAAAATAAGGTTTTCAAAGAAAAGTAAAGAACTCCATTAAACCAAAAATGAGCAAACATAGAGTCAAATAATCTACCAAACGTGAAACTACCATAAATCAGCATCGATAAATAAATGAAATCTAAAACGAGCTGAAATTGCAATAAATAACCGAGATAAACTCAAAACGAGCACAAATTAACAAGAGCACGGCTAAAATCCCCTATGTCTTCCTAAGGCCAGAACATGATTTGCGCTTTACTGAAAAAATATAGAGGTTTTTATTTTTATAACTTTAATAAATCAAATAAAATTAATAACATTTTTATTACTAAATACCAGCATATGTCTATTAAACTGAAAATGCACATAAATTTGTATTTTTTTTTAGTGAAGTGCATAGTGGGAGGGGGATTAGTTTCCCTCCAATCACTTTCGAATATTAAAAATGGCATCAGCCCTTTCTATTTTCAATCGAATGAGCCCTTTTCGAAGCTCCTACGACAAACTTCTTCAATACGATTTGCCCTGGTCTAAAAAAAAAAATAATAATAATACATTGTACCCACATCGATCTTTACAATAAAAATTTCAAGCCTTCCAATCAATTTGGACTATAAAAAAAGGGCACTAGGCCTTTTGATTTCCAATCGAATGAGCCCTTTTTGAGTTTCTACGACAACGCTTTCTATAAACACCTTATATGTACCAGGTCATAAATTACAACCCTTACCCTAAGGGTTGTGAGGGGGTTTTCATCCTCAAAGACCTAATTTCCTGATTTTTCAACTATGTTAAACAAAATGGCTATCACAAAATTTTTATTGCATATGTTTGGGGACATGGTGGGCGTGAGAGGGGTGTTAGTTGCTCTCCAATCACTTTCAGCTATTAAAAAAGGCACCAGCCCTTCGAATTTCCAGTCAAATGAGCTCTTTGGAAGTTTCTACGACAACGATCTCAATAAAAGTCTTATGTGTCCCCAGGGCATAACTTACAACCCTTACCCTGAGGGCTGGGGGGATATTTGTCATACTCAAAGAAATAATTTTCAGAACTTTCTACTACGTTCAACTATGTGGCTATCTAAAAATTTTGATTGAATGTGTTTGGGGGAATGGTGGCCGTGAGAGGGGTGTTAGTTGCCTTCCAATCACTTTCGAATATTAAAAAGGGCACTAGCCATTTCAATTTCCGATCGAATGCGCCTTTTTTGAAGTTTCTACGACAACACTTTCTATAAAAACCTTACATGCCCCCAGGGCATAACTTGCAACCCTTGCCCTGAGGTCTGTGGGGGGGGGGGTGTTGGCATCGTCAAAAACCTATTTTCCAGAACCTTCAACTATGTTGAACAAAATGGCTATCTCAATATTTTTATTGGGTGTGTTTGGGGAAATGGTGGGCTTGAGAGGGTTGTTAGTTGCTCTCCAATCTCTTTCAACTATTAAAAAAGGCACCATCCCTTTCAATTTCCAATCAAATGAGCCCTTTTGAAGTTTCTATGACAACGCTTTCAATAAAAACCTTATGTGCCCCAGGACATAACCTACAACCTTTACCCTGGGGAATCTGGGGGGTTTGTCATCCTTAAGTACATAATTTCCAGAATTTTCAACTACGTTGAACAAAATAGCTATCTCTAAACTTTGATTGCATGTGTTTGGGGAAATGGTGGGCGTGAGAGGGGGGTTAATTATTCTCCACTCACTTTCGACTATTAAAAAGGGTCCGTTCAATTTCCAATCAAATGAACACTTTTTGAAACTTCTACAACAACTTTCTATATAAACCTTATTTTTCCCCAGGGCATAACTTACAACCCTTGCACTAAGGGCTCTGAGGGGGTTATCATTCTAAAAGACCTAATTTCCAGAACTTTCAACTACGTTGAACAAAATGGATATCTCAAAATTTTGATTGGATGTGTTTGGGGAAAAGATGGACGTGAGAGGAGGGTTAGGTGACCTCAAATCACTTTCGACTATTAAAAAGGGCACTAGTCCTTTGAACGTCTAATTGAATGAGCCCTTTTTCAAGTTTCTACGACAAATATTTCAATAAAGACCTAATACGTATGCCCCCAGGCTATAACTTATAACCCTTGCCTGAAGACCATGGGGGGATTGTCCTGCTCAAAGGTGTAATTTCCAGAACTTTCAAGTGAGTGGAACAAAATGGTTATCTCAAAATTTTTATTTGATGTGTTTCGGGAAATGGTGGGCGTGGGAGGGGTATTAGTTGCTCTCCAATCACTTTCAACTATTAAAAAGGCACCAGCCCTTCCAATTTCCAGTCAAATGAGCCCTTTGGAAGTTTCTACGACAACGCTTTCAATAAAAACCTTATGTGTCCCAAGGGCATAACTTACAACCCTTGCCCTGAGGGCTGGGGGGAGATTTTTCATCCTCAAAGAAATAATTTCCAGAACTTTTTACTAGGTTCAACTAAGTGGCTATTTGAAAATTTTGATTGGATGTGTTTGGGGGAATGGTGGCTGTGAGAGGGGTGTTAGATGCCCTCCAATCATTTTCGAATATTAAAAAGGGCACTAGCCCTTTCAATTTCCAATCAAATGAGCCCTTTTGAAGTTTCTACGACAACGCTTTCAATAAAAACCTTATATGCCCCCAGGGCATAACTTACAACCCTTGCCCTGGGGACTCTGGAGGGTTTGTCATCCTTAAATACATAATTTCCAGAACTTTCAACTACGTTGAACAAAATAGCGATCTATTGATTGCATGTGTTTGGGAAAATGGTGGGCATGAGAAGGGGGTTAATTATTCTCCACTCACTTTCGAATATTAAAAAGGGCCCTTTCAATTTCCAATCAAATGAACACTTTTTGAAAATTCTACAACAGCTTTCTATATAAACCTTATATGCCCCCAGGCCATAACTTATAACCCTTGTCCTGAAGACCGTGGGGGGATTTTCCTGCTCAAAGGTGTAATTTCCAGAACTTTCAACTGCGTGGAACAAAATGGTTATCTCAAAAATTTTATTGGATGTGTTTTAGGAAATGGTGGGCAAGGAAGGGGTGCTAGTTGCCTTCCAATCACTTTCGACTATTAAAAAGGGCACTATTCATTTCAATTTCCAATCGAATGAGCTCTTTTTGAAGTTTCTACGACAACGCTTTCTATAAAAACCTTATATGCCCCCAGGGCACAACTTAGAACCCTTGCCCTGAGGGCTGTGGAAGGTTGTCATCCTCAAAAAACCTATTTTCAGAACTTTCAACTACGTTGAACAAAATGGCTATCTCAAATTTTTGATTGGAAGTGTTTGAGGGAAAGGGGCGTGAGATGGGAGGGTGGGGGGGTTTAGTTGCCCTCCAATCAGTTTCGACTATTAAAAAGGACACTAGCCCTTTCCATTTCCAATCGAATGAGCCTTTTTTGAAGTTTCTGCGACAACGCTTTCTATAAAATCCTTATATGCCCCCAGGGCATAACTTACAACCCTTGCCCTGAGGACTGTGGGGGAGTGTCCTCCTCAAACACATAATTGCTATCTGAAAAGCAACTACGCTGAACAAAATGGCTATCTTAAAATTTTGATTGGATGTCTTTCGGGAAATGGTGGGTGTGGAAGGGGTGCTAGTTGCCTTCCAATCACTTTCGACTATTAAAAAGGGCACGAGCCACTCAAATTTCCAATTGAATGAGCCCTTTTCGAAGTTTCTACCACAACTTCTTCTATACAAAGGGCCCTGGTCTAAAAAAATAAAATAAAAATAATACATTGTGCCAACTTCGTTCTTATATGCCCCTAGGGCATAACTTACATCCCTTGGCCTGAGGGCTGTGGGGGAGTTTCCTCCTCAAAAACATAATTTCTGTCTGAATATCAACTACTCTGAACAAAATGGCTATCTTAAAATTTTGATTGGATGTGTTTGCGGAAATGGTGGCGTGGAAGGGGTGTCAGTTGCCTTCCAATCACTTTGGGCTATTGAAAAGGGCGCAAGACACTCCAATTTACAATCAAATGAGCCCTTTTTGAAGTTTCTACGACAACTCCTTCGATACGAAGTGCCCTGGTCTAAGACCAGAAATAAATAATACATTGTGCCAACATCGTTCTTTACTTAGGCAGCGCGATTGCGCTGCCTTTGATAAATAACTCTTTTGAAAGTACTAAAAAAAAACTTGCTTAAACTTGATGAAACTTATGTATTTAAAATTAGCATAACAGTCTGATTCTTTTGAGGTATCTATTGATGTCAAAATTCCGGTTTTTAGAGTTCGGTTACTATTGAGCGGGGTCGCTCCTTATTTTCAGTTCGTTACTACGAACTGTTTGGTGATTGTTGTTCTAATTTAGTTTGAATATCACTCTCTACTTTCATTTAGAAAAGCTTGTTTTTCCATATGATTAAGTAAAAAAAAAAAAAAACTTACCGCTCGCAGCTGTAGCAGAATACTTAGCAGAAGAAGCTGCGCTTGCTGCGTCCTTGGCTGCATAAACTGAAGCAGCACCTTAAAAAAATGTACAATTCAAAAGGCATTTATTCAGTTACTATTTTCTGTTATAGAAAAACAGAATATTTAACGTCAAGAGAATCTAGATGTAAAGCTTACTCAGAGTAAAGAATAATCACACAGCATAAAAGGATAAATGAAACATGAAATAAATAAAAAATGTAGTAGTGACACATAAAGTTGGGGTAAGAAGTTTTAAAATTAGAAAAAGAGAGAAAGGGAATAATTTAAAAATATTGAAATAAAATTCCAAAGATATTAAAAAAAAAGTTCACAGGAATCTATAAAAGCAACACCGCTCTCTTGATGTTAAGGTATTTAGGGTTACTTACTTTCTTTCTCCCTATCTGTATCTTTATTTTTCTTTCTCTCTCTCCCTCACTCTGTCTCTCCCTCTCTCCTCATCTTTCGTTCTATTGTTTGTAGATATTTTTGATGTAGATAACATGTCTTTCCGGAAACAGTGCTCATATCCGTGAGGAGATTTAATACATACGTAAGGTAAAGAACTTTGACTGTGTGTTGAATAGAACATATGCTGATTGTTATCAGCATATCTGGATACATTTGAAAAGATAAAGGAATCCCTCTTCTCCCCCCCCTAAGAAAATTTGGCCCTAGCCTACTTCAGGGCTCATAGATAAATGCCATCATGATTTTTAAAATAAATTCAAGCTATTATCTCATATTCTCTCAAACGTCTAGTATTTACATAAGAATAACACCCAGTTTTAAGTTTTTCCGACAACCTCATCCATGTTGATTTATGCAGAGAAAGAATGGTTAAGTTTGTACTGTTAAATCATTTTGTTTTCTAGGCTTTTTGGGGATCCAGATATAGTTTTTTTTAATTTTTTTTTAGGGGGGGGGGAACTAGGTGGGGTAATTGAGTAATGGAAATGATAGACCTGGCATTGGCTGAACCCCATTCAGCTCGATACATTTTGCCCCTTTTATCTGATGTTAAATAAGTCAGTTGCTCCATGACACCTTTAATGCAAAACCAGCTTCAGAACAGCCTTTTTCCACCCTGAAATTGACTATAATAACAGCTCCTTCATTACTATTTATCTTCAAATACTGCAAATCTATAATACCAATTGTAATAGCTAATAAAAATAATTTCATTTTCTTTGTTTTAACGTTTGAACAGCCGTTTTTCATTAACATTTTCTGGACCTTATCATAGGACATACTTAAGAAGTAACACTTTTATGTTGTTTTTCTGATTTTAGAGACTTCTCCCAAAATATGATAAGCTTTACCTTGGCCTTATTAACGAAATCAAAAATGGCGTGATAAAAGTGAGATTTCTCAAACCATATTCAGTCGAACTAATTTTTTTGCATTTCCAGAATTTTAGTAAACGTACATAATTCGTTGCATTTTATGTGAAATGCCTTGCAATGCTGTTTTTCCTAACTTTTATTTTTTGCTTGAACTATATTGATTGCCTTTTTGAAAGCAACAACCATAGTTTATGAAACATTAGTTTTTTGTTCTTCTTTTGCATGTAGCGTCTGACATCAGTCCTTTTATGAATGAATGAATTTCATTTCCCACTCATTGACGTCTTTAGGGGAGTAATATATAAAGAAAGATAGAATAAATAAAAGAAAAAGACACAAAACAATAAAAAGACATTAATACTGCAAAAGGTCCCATGATTCATTTCCTACTAAACTCCTACTGAACTTCCCTAATCTTTCCTGTACAACGGTGTACTGGTAGGGTACGTTACAAATGCTACTAATCACTAGGTTATATTTCCAGGACAGGGGCTTTACTTGGGGGGCAGTTGCCCCCCAATAATATTGAAAAAAAAAGTATATGTCCCATGCCCCTTTACTACCCGGATACGGACCCCTTGGCCCCAATAAAAATGCTAGAAGTTCTCATATGATCCTTTCAGTGCACAAAATTTCTCTTGAAAACCAGAAAAAGAAAGACTTAAATTAAAAATATCATTAGCATAATTTAATGAAGACAAATCTAGATGGAAAACTAATTTTAACTACTTTCTTAACTCTTAGTACACTGTTGTTGCATAAAGGCGGTGAAGAGATTCCTCCTAGATAAATTTCATATTAGACTGCAGTAACGGTGGATAAAATTTTGTTCCACTCGGTAGACTAGTCTTAATCTTTGCTTTAATTTTTTGGTAGAAATTACGGAAAAAAGAGCCATCAATTTATTAAGATCACGCAACAGCTTTTTGGTCCATGCCCTCAGCAGCAGGTGGCTAAGAAGACAAAATTTGAATGCTCGACTTTAAACTAAACCCGCAACAACAATAGACTCGCCAGTCTGCTCATACTCCTGGACGATATTACAAATAGGTTGATGCACATGTTATCTACTATTGTCCTATTTGAATCCATACTCGTTGCTGGGCGTATAACACACTCGGTTTATCTCATCAATGACCGACATTTTAAAATTTTTTCATAGGACCAGAGCTACACAAATCGGTCAGTGTGAGCTGCACTAGGTTGCATCTTTTTCCTTTTTGATATTTGGAGTAACGATTCCACCACAAAACGAATCAGTTTTTAGGGCATATAAAAAAATCATTTGATACATTATGGTTGAATACCCAAACGAAATTATACTGCCATTCACAAGATGCATTCTCTTTGAGCATTTATTTCTTACATAATTCATAGTATCATAAAAGGTTGAGATGGAGACTTCAAAACCTTGCCTTTCAGTAGGCTGTGATAGCCTCTTGTTGAGCTCATTTCCAAGGGCGTGTTCATGCTGAGGACTTGGTGAACGAAACCTTGAACCGTTGTGGTCAGTCCACTTTTCCTCTGAAGGACTTGTTTGGCTAAGATTGGACACCTTGTCACGTATTATTTTTACAAATTTCCAAACCAGGGAGGGAATGGTTTTCCATGAGCGCTGTTTTCCTTTACAATACGAGCACGATGATGAGCCAAACATTTTTCGAATTTGTGGCTTCGTATACGATCTGTTTTCATTCGCTGTGCCTACTTTAGGCTTACTGTTGTCACACGATAGCTGAAGCGAAAACCCCAAGGGTCGACAAGCTTTACCAAGCTCAAGGTTTTAATTCCACTTTTTGTATTTCCGATTTAAACTGTTCTCTTCTCGTAGGTATGGCTGCCATTTTTGCCGCTCTTAACTTGTTTATAACTTCATAACAGTAAGAATCTAGTGAAAAATACTTGTCAGTCTAGCCAAAGCCTAGTCTAGCTTGGAATAAATGGTAAGACACTTTAATCTCAGACAATATGTTATCAGAAACTGAATGGTAAGTAGGAAGACTATTGTTTTCCTGCACCTTTTTCTAAATCCTAGGTTTTTTAACGAACAACATAAGAATTCCAAATAAGGACAGGTCTTTTTATTAGACGGTGAAAACAAAATATAAACAGAGGCTCTATATCTTTCGATGACACAGTCAGTCAATCATCATCATCAGTAGAGTTACTGACGTATCAAAATAAAAAAAAACTATATTTATACTAAATAGTGTTTTTATTTTGATACGTTAATAACTCTACTGATGATGATGACCGACTTTCTTATTAAAATATCTAGAGCCTTTGTTTATATTTTGTTTTCACTGTCTAATAAAAGGACCTGTCCCTATTTGGAACTCTTATTTCGTTTCGTCATAGAGAAGGCAGTGTTGTCATGGAAAAAATACCTGCGCTTTTTATTGAATGGAGTGCTAAGATTACTTGAACCAGAACAGAACGTACTCAACACAGTTAAGTGGTCAGAAACGCTATTTGAAACACAAAGTCAGAAACACAAAACACCATTATTAACATGGGAAGTAGGGCAAATTGCAGTTGAATCAGTTGAAAGCAAAAAGTCAGGCTTAGATGCAGACCCACTTTTATGTACGCATGTAAATGCAAGGTCGTTATTCATCACAGCGAGTTAAAGACTTGAACTAAGAAAGATTTCTGTTATAAAATTTTAGTATAATTAAAATCATAATTTATAACGCTTGCAACAATAACAGTGAAGGCTTGTTTATGTGATTTTGCCAAAGCAGTTGCAAGCTTACCAAAGACCATGCTAAGTTTTCAGTCTGAGTTTGGGACGCAAAAATCAGTTGGCATGTAAGCAGAGAAAACATCAACGCCTAACAGTTGAACAGGCACAAAAAATCAGAACACAAAATCGGTCTAGGCTGAAGTTTAGCAATAACAAGCATACAAACACCCCCGGAAATTCTTCCTCGCTCACTAGACAGTGCAGGGACATCGATGATTTCAGCCCCATCATCAAGCTGCAGCAGGGCAAGAACTTCTTTCGACAGGAAATGTTCCTATCGGTATATCACATCACAATTAGCCGTGAACAGACACAAAAGAATTCTTTTAATGATTACTAAATCATTTATTTCCAGGTAGTGATTTGTTTGCACTTATGTGTAGTAGTACTATAGAATCGTAGGTACTTATGCCCGTAGCACGGGTGACTGGTTATATCACGTAAAACACATTTCAGGGCTAGCTCACAAGGGCCATCTTTAGAGTTTTTAGATTGACCACCGTATTGCGAGCATCTCTCTAAATTAACAGAATTAGCAGCAATATGGTCAAATGCCTAGCATCTATAGCATCAATGGGAGAGAAATTTATATTTTGACACCAGTTAGATGCTCATAGCCAATCTTAAGTTGACTGCCAAATGATTTTCGTAGATGCTCTCTGGTTTGAAACTTAATGCTGAAACATCTGGTTGACCAAATTTTAGGCACTTTAGTACAGTTCTGAAAACAACTTTGAATGTCGGCAGGTGATATTCCAAGGGGAATACACTGAATAATGCAAAAATGTGAGCAACATTTCAGTTTTGCATCTCCTCCTTGGTTAAACCTTGGTATACCTTCTGCAAATGCAACTGTGTCACTTCTATCAAAACATAACAACTTGCGATTCAGCCTTTCCAAAGCTTAGGGTGAAAATGCTTGAACTAGAACTGTCAGCTACAGAATCAAGAAAATATTCACGGGTGTTTTTGGGTTTTCAAGATTTTTTTGAAGATTTTTGAGGGCAAGAGCATGAGAATTATTTTCAGACACTCTCATTGCCCTTTCATTGGTCCTCAAAATTTTCTTAATCAGTTCAAAAACTAACCATTATTTTATTATAAAAACAGGTTAGATTAATTATTCTGTTCTTCTAAACTCAAATTTTAAAGTCACCTATAGATTGTGATGACGATTATGCAGACGATGGATTATATCCATAAACCTAAAAAGCCCAACCAGGGCACTTACCATTACTTCCCAAAAAGTAGGATTGCGATACAAGATTCTGAGGGACAGACTAAATTTTATCAATTCCCTTTTAAGTTCCATATGATATTTGTTTTGCCTGCGAGGAGGTGTTGTGATAGTTCGATCATTTGGCCACACTGACATACTGAGAGCCCATGACACTATCATAACTTCAACAATTTCCTCCACTTTATAGAAATGGCAAGCAATTGTTACAATCTTTTCTATCGAACAACCCACTTTTCTTACTCTAAGAATAAAGTTCAATGCATGACTCAATACAAGTTTCTCGTTTACCACTTCTGATTTTGTTACAGAATGATTCCCAGGGTTGCCACCCGACGAGGAAAAAAATTGGCTAGATTTTAGTGATTTGTCGTTTGAGTTACTGATTTTCTTCAATAATCTAGTGATTTATGTGCCGATTTAGTGATTTTTAATTAGGCAATATGAAAAATCACTAGAAATAGTGACAAATAACCAGGTCTGGCAACCCAGATGATTCCAGAGAGAGTATAGTCAGTGGGTGGGGCCAATCTTAAGTCATCAGAAAGTAAGTATTCCGAGGCAATGAAGACTAATCAACTTGATGTTTGTAGGACAGGTTTAGACTATGAAGGAAGTCAAACTAGCAACGCAATTGAAAGGCCCCGTTCACGCGATCCCTACAGTTTAAGAGAAACTTCTCCTAGCAGCAGTGTTGCCACTTGACGGATACCAAAAAGCAGTTTGGGTCGATGAAATAAGCGGTGTTTTTGCGGTATCCTGTTTACCGAAACACGATAAAATTTATTGTATACTTTGATACCCGTAATGGAAATAAGTCACCACTAGTTTCAACACAAAACTTACTTTTTTAAAAGGAATTAATATTTTGCTACTTTTCTAGCAAATGGATACTATTCTTTATTATTTTTTTTAAGTGGTGGATTCTGCCATGGACTTTGAACTAGAAAGGTAGAATAAAATGAAAAGAGACATCCCCCAGATACCTACCCCACATAAAAAAGGGAAAAATAGTCCTCAATGATAAATTCATATCTTTTCCCCACTTTCTGGCGCTCTCACCCGTTCTTCATCACTAATAGCTTATCCAGTCCATCCGTTCTCTAGAAAATTGGAAGCAATATAATCTACTCTTTTCTGTTTTAAACTAGATTAAAAGTTTATTATCAATTTTTGTTTCTTTTTCGGCGCTTTCCCCAGAAATACCGTGTATACTGTCGTTTTTTCCCATTCGTATATTTTTGGATCCTCCGATATACCGGCCTTGAAAACAAAAAAAAAAGAGACAAATATGCCAGTCTAAACTTTCAGTCTTCCGCCACATTTTTTTAAAGAAAGCAGACAGTTTAACGCACTCCAAAAGATAAGAATGCTAGAATGAAAAGTTTCAACTGGTTCAGTAAATATGCAAAACGACATTCTTGAACCAGACACTAATTTTTTCCCCTTTTTAAATTTTAATCTTTGACGCTTTGCGCAACAAAGGCAGTTTTTACACAACTTATTTCCTTAAAATTTATTTTAAAAAATTATTGTAAAGAATAATACAATTTGTGGTGATGCTTGTCTACGATTTTTAACTTTTCGAGAGAGTTATTTACTTGCTTTAAACAAATCTTCTGCATGGTTCGGTTTTTGATTTGTCAGCTTATCTTTATTCCTTCCCTCGCCCCAAAGCACAGAAGGTAGTGACACCCTTGTCTACATAAGTGCCCAAGGCATAACTGTTTGAAAATTTATTTCTTGACCCCCCCCCCCCTTTCTTTTCCGAAGCTTGACCCTATCAATGGGACAAACTCTAGTTAAAATCACTGATCGAAATCAAATGTTGAAGGTATTTGTAGACATGAGAACTAGGCTTGAAAAGATTGCATTTAGTTTCATGTGCACTTACGGGGTTTGTGGTTACCTTAAGGCCATTTTTTTGTACCAAAAGAAACTTTTGCAGCTTTTATGGGAGAAACAATGTATAATGACCCTGAGATGTGGCATTGTCCCAAAAAGAAGATAGAAAAATAGAAAACGAAATGGCTAGCTAAAAAACGTTACTATGATCACGACTAGATTTTAATGACAATTATCATATTGAAGATACTAAAACGTGAAAAGGAATCATTCGCATAGGCAGACAGAGGTTACTCGGTATCAGACAGTGTGGTCATCTTCGTCAAGACCTACATTGGCCGCACTATACAAAACGTTTTGATTTACAGCAGTGCTGTCACTTGAGGTTGCTTTACCGTTCACTTGAAGTACACGTTTAACAATTCTCAGTTCTAGCCCCCCCCCCACCACCCCTGTCATGGCTTGACCTACCTTTTTGCTGACGGTTCAGACCACATTCTGCTTTTAATTTCAGTGAAAGAGTTAGCAAATGAATCTGCTGACGTTCTAATGAACTAAGATAATTTTGCTGAGGTTTTATTGAACTAAAATGATTTTGCTGACGTTTCATTGAACTAATATGATTTTGCATGTCAGATTTCTTACTCTAAAAAACAAAAAAGGCGCTCAGCAATGACATTTGATATTGGCAATGAAAAAGTATGGGGTCAATTTTGAAACGCTTGGGAAAATTACTGCTCCAGTCACAGATTTTATTGTAAGGATGTAGCACCAGAGTCGTCCAAATTTTCAATATTCAAACCTTCAGGTTAAGTTACACTCGATATAAACTGCCATTCCTGTCCCTCTTTGCCTTATTCCATATGCCAGAGGTGTAGTACTAAGAGAATTGACTAGGAATAGTACTAACTGATGACTAGGAACTCTTAGCTCATAACTAGAGAGGGTTAGAAAATAGAGAAAGTCATTTATCTTTTCAGAGAAGTGAAAACGATCTAGAATTGGCTTGATCTTCTCACGTGACGGATCTTTAATAACATGAGTCTCAATACAACGTGTGAGTATCCGAAACTCGAGAATGCGTCTTGTCGAGTTTTCAAATGAAAACCCACATGTGGCAGCCGAAGCAAGGAATATGTGTTGTTCCACCTTAGTGAAGACTCAGATATATTTATTCTTATATGCATATTTTCATTCTGCACTGTGTTAAAAGTGATTGCAAATTTTTTTGCATAAATCTTCCCGACTCTTAGATTTTTTTTTTTACAATTATGACTTGCAACCAAGGCATATTAATGACAGCTAAATTTCACAACTGTAACCCAAGGTTATATTTCTTTAACAAACCTCTTGACTAAGTGATTTATTTCCATTGGTGGCGCAATCTTCAATCTAGTTCTGCATGGGAACGCCCGTCTTCTTAACATAGTCCATCCCTCCTACCAAGTGACTGAAAATAACAGATACTGATCAATGATTACACTCTAGCAGAGCAATTAAATCTACCAGTAAATCCGTTATGACATTGCAGAAACTGACACAAATAGAGTTGTTTGGCAAAAGACTGATCTATTATCTAGTCAAAATCCACTGAGAAAAGGTTAGTTTTTAGGTTTACAAGAAACTTATCATGAAAATCAAATGCCAGAGCAAGTTTAGCAATGTTGGTTGCTTTTATTCTAATCAGACTAGCATGGCTCAGCAAATTCGGCCATGGCATACTTTTCACGGACTTCAGCAAGTTGTCAGTGATTGAATAGGGTATATCATATTTAACAAAAAATGTAACAAGCCTTGCTTTAATAGTGGTCTCCTTTTCGTTTTTGGAAAAAGTGATGAAGAAGTGGCAGAGTCTGAGAAGACAAAGTAATCCATGCATTTTCATTAACCCGTGACAATAAAGCTGATGGGCTTCCCAATTGAACCATGACACAGCCTAGGCAACAAGAAGGAACAAGCGGCTTATAACCTGCTTCCTCTGGATAGCAACTCTGCAACTTTGCATTCACATTTGATTTGAATGAATAATATGCAACAAGAAATCGGGTAAAAAAAAATCAGGTATTTTAAAAATAGATAATTTCCTAAATTTTGGAATGCAGGTACAGGAAACGAATGTTAGTAAGCAAAAGTAAAGTAAACATGACGGGAATTGACCCTCAAGGTCCAAATTGGCAGTGCTGATAACCGTTTTGCGGTCCTTCAGTCAGAAAACGGCATGGGGGGCTTAGAGGCAGCCATCCTGTACTTTCACACACCCTTTATGCTTACCTTCCTCAGATTCCACCAGGTACCTCATGAATGTTAGCCTATATTTGAATACAGTATTAAGTTCTAAATGAAATAGCATTTTATATCTTAACCATTGTTCTGCATTCTGAATTTTTCACATATTTACAAGAACTTCTTTTACTGTATACTGTTCAGTCTATTGGGCTGTAAAAGTGGAAAGGTAATGCCCAAAAGAAGCAAGATAGGATAGCCTGAGACCACTTATTTACTCAATTCTAATATAAAATTCGGTCTGCTTTGCAGTGTCCGTATACCTTTACCATATTAATTGCTGAAAATTACTTTCATTCAGGCACCTGACTGATGTATAAAATATTTGCTTTTGGAAGCACGTTATTTATTTGTTTGAATTCTCGCGAGATCCACAGTAACCTATCCAGCCATATGTCATTAGAAGTAGAGAGCAAACATTTGTCCCTTTTCCCGTACGGTGACATTACTTAGTATCAATTCAGTGATAAAAGTCATTTTGCGGTATAAATACGCTGATCAAAGTCATTTCGCGTATGCGGTATAATCAGAAAAAAGTGCAGCATTTCTATCCAAACTGCGGTATTATACCGCAAAATGCGGTATAAGTGGCAACACAGCCTGGCAGGTATAATGACGCTTACCACTGGTAAATGTCCGTCTTTTACTTGCCTAATTAGAATATATGATGCACTCTAGGCTCAAAACTATAGATAGCGCTGTAAATGTACTTGAAAATAGTGTAGATGGCAAATTAATTGATTTGCAATAGTAGAGAGTATTGGTAAAGAAATCAAAGAAAAAAACTTCAAAAATACATAGTTGGGGCACAAAAAAAGCCAATAACCAAAGCAAACACGCTTTAAATAAACCACATGCTGTAAACAGTGTTTTTAAAATTAAACAACAACCTTGTATGGCATAAAGTAACAGTGGCGGATCCAGGATTTTTTAGGGGGGGGGGGGCGCAAAATAGGTTGATCGGACAAACTTGCGTTAGGAACAAGTTTAATTAATGCAAACTTGCGTTAATTAAGTAAATACACTACTTTAGACTATTTTCGGGGGGCGCGCGCCCACCTCGCCCCTCCCCTGAATCCGCAACTGTAAAGTAAGAATACCTAAACTTCGAAAAAGCAAAATGATTTGACGCAATAATAACCAATACAACTAGATGGTGTCAATTAAGGAGTGCTAATCTGCATGCACCCTTATGTATGTGTTAATCTGCTTAAGCTATTTTTTTCTTTTTTCTTCCATTTTTTCCATTAATACAGGCTAATAAAGGCTAGTTGTTGATAGAACCATAAAATAGTGTATTAAAAACAAGGTTATTGAAAATGTTTTTATGTCTAACTCATTATTGACATTGAATAAATTTTGAAAGAAAGAGGTCAACGGAATTATTTTATATCAAAAACAGTAATCTACATTTCTTTTTTAAAATAAGATGGATACATAAAATTTTTGTTGAAAGAATAATACATGAAATTGAGATTCCAAAAGTCCAATATGGATTTCACTTTATTTTCTCATCAGTATCCTTACTTTAGTGTACTATTAAACAAAGGAAAAATGAACCTCAAAGAAAAATGTTACAAAATACCTTACGAAGCAATTTTGTGATTTGTCACCATTCTTCAAGAGTTCGGAAAAAGAAATACAGAATAAATCTGAAATCTGAATAATAAATCTAAAATAAAATTCATTTTTCTAAAAAATATTTACAAACAATTGAAATATGGGATATTTTAAGTTTCCTACGTCTCAGGAACTGTAAGCCCCACTGATTTTTTCACTAGAAAGTAAATGATGTTCCCCGTTTTTTTTAATTATTTATTTGATAATGTTCCCATGATCAGTTGCCATTTACGATATTTAGTTTAAAAAAAAGCTCGCCAAAGAAAAGTAATTAGTGATATTAAAATATAAGAACGAACAGAGATTTAATCGAATAATCAAGTCAAATTTGAATGGACAAAAATATATTTTCTCGTATTTTCCACGGAATCACCTATTTCATTTTCTTTTCTTTTTGTGGTTTTCCTATGTAACTGGTTTTTATTTTTTGACAATGCCCATTTTTCCTTAAATGAACTATTAATTTCTGTCATATTTCTAGTACAATCGGTCCCGAAGTTCATTGAACCAGGTCAGCTCGTCTGAATCACGTTTTTGCTCACTGACTTCATCAGAAGAACAGTTGGAGAGAGATGCAATAAGGCTAGTATGCCCTGGAACTAAGCCTTCTAGTGAAATAATCGTTAATAAATTTAAGTAGAGTTTCGATCACTCAAAAAACTGATAATTGCCAAAAAATTACCACTCGATTAATTGCCACTCAAAGCCTTAAGGACACCCTAGACGGTCAATCATTTTGATCAAAAGATTCCGTCAATCAATTGATTAAAGCATGATTGACCGTCTAGGAACCTGTTTGATGCTTGAGTCAAGCGTTGATGGTAATTGATAGAAAGTTTGAATGACTCAATCGGTTCCAAGACGGTCAATCATGTTTTAATCAATTGATTGACGGAAGCTTGTCTAGGGTGGCCCTTATAAGCTGACCATCCAGTCTGGGCCTGTGTTTAACTCCTTAATATTTTCGATTCTCGGTAAAGTAAAATCTTTCCTTTTTTTAAAAATATAATTATTCTTACTTGCTGCGTTTCCTCCTCCTCCACCACCAACTAAATGAATCACACTAGAGCCACTGCTTGCTCCTCCTCCTTTTAAGAAGGTGCCTTCAGAAGTGATTAAAAGGAGGGACAAGAAAAGCAGTCTGTGCATCTAAAAAAAACAGAGGTTGCTGAAGAGGTGAATATTAACTTAAAAAATAAATAAGTATTTTCTTCTAACTTTGGTTGTAAAGCTGTTATTTTTATGGATGGGCCGGTAAAATTTCAATAACATAACAGTTTACCAAAAACAATTTTTATCTACGGCTTGCATGCCCAGTTAAAGAAAAGATTGTGGGCCGAAGGGGTATTTTCGGTGGCCCCCTAGGCTAATAAAGGTGTTAATTCATTTGTGAAGTTATTAACCTCACAGTATCCTCTTAAACCATTTGCAGGAAAGAGAAATCCCCTCCATACAGTGTATTGCTTAACAATCCTTCTTTGAGAACATAATAAATGAACTTGCGTAATAATCAATAGCCGCCTTATAAAAGGAGAGATGTAGTTCCATGTAAATAAACAATAAAATGATTCACAAAACTGTGCCTTGTACTTCCAATAGCTCCTGAATGAAACCATTCATGTTAATGAACGGAAATACAAAATAAAATCTTAAATTTGAATTGTTATTATATATATATATATATATATATATATATATATATATAAATATATATATATATATATATATATATATATATATATATATATATATATATATATATATATATATATATATATATATATATATATATATATATATATATATATATATATATATATATAATAACAATTCAAATTTAAGATTTTATTTTGTATTTCCGTTCATTAACATCATATATATATATATATATATATATATATATATATATCATATATATATATATATATATATATATATATATATATATATATATATATATATATATATATATATATATATATATATATATATATATATATATATATATATATATATATATATATATATATATATATATATATATATATATATATATATATATATATATATATATATATATATAAACAGTGATAAAAATTCACAAAAATACCTGATATTTCGGTCACATATGCAGTGACCGTCATCAGTAGTAAAACTATAAGTAGTCGTCATGGAAAGGCAGTGTGGTCTCCGAAATTATCTATGACTACTGAATCTTCTTTTGAAAGAGTCAACAGAGAAATTGTCAGGGATAACTTCCGCAGGAAGATCATTCCCGATCTAAGTGCAAAGTGGGATGAATCTATTCTTCAAGTATTGTGTTCTTTGCTTGCCAGCCTCAGATAATTGGACTGAGAAATGTTCTACCGAGAACTTGTAAAAAATAGCCATCGACGTCACATCAAACCTCTCACTAAGAGACTGGAGACAGTCATAGGGAACGACTAAACTTGCCCTATTGGTCCTATTTTAGATCTTATGGAGTGGTACTAATAACTTTTTAGGAGGACAAGCATACTTTGGGCATCCATACTCGGCCATGGGTCTTATGCAATACTTGTAAAGTGGAATGATTGAGCTGAGCTGTAGAAGGTTTTTGAAACGAAGGGTTATCGAAGCTCATCAGCTTTGTTTATAACTTCGCTCAATAAAATGAAGCTAGGGTGTATGCGTCATACTCTTGATCAGGAGATCATTAGCTTTCGATGCATTAAATTTGACTATCCAGGCATCAGACCCCTTTTCAGTTTCCAAAAGATCTGTCTATAGTGACAGGGAGGTTTTGATTGGGTCATTATGTTTTGGGATGACTAAATATGTTGTGTTGTAATCAGAAAGTGACGCAGAGAGCTCGCAAGTTGCCCTCTGCATCACTTTGCATAACGAATGAACGCTAGGAACCAGGAAATTGAAGAGGCAGGGAAGAGGTTGAAAATCTGAGTAATGAACACAAAACATAGCCCAGATTTTCAACCTCTTCCCTGCCTCTTCAAGCTTCTGGTTCTTGGTTCTGGTTCTTCTGGTTCTTATGCAAGTGCTGAAAGTAGTGCCGGTACTGTTCTAATATCTGCAAAAAACACGAGGCATCCACTCGACAAAAGCAAAGATCTGAAGTTATCTGATGCTGTATAAACAAGTATTCCAGGGTTTCTCACTCTGGGAACTATATTTAAACTTTAGTTTTTTGGGGATTAGGGGGGGAAGGTACCTAGGTTAGGTTAGGTTACGAATTTAATATATGCTATATTTTACCCCCAACCCCCTAATGTGCAAATATATAGCTGAAATTTGTTTGTAAACTATTATATTTTTAGCCTATTTTTTTTATTTCATTAGCATTAACTAAACTTCACTTCTCACATGTTTTACAGATAATAAAACAGTACCGTAGTACGACTCCTCTTGTGCCACTCTGCTGTTCAGTGTTTTTGTCAGTGAATTTCTTTGAAAACTCGTTTGCTTTGCAGACACCACATGCTTAAAATAATGTTCCAATATTAGCTATAAAATATCATAACTATATTTTTTTCAGGGTTTATCCAGGGAAGTATTCTGAACAAATCTTTTTGAAGGGGAGTCCCACCTCTCCCCTTTTTAGCGGGTAAGCACATGAATATAAACTTTAATGACAAGCCTACAATATTTCTGCAATAATCGAGAACCTGCCACTATTCAACCCCAACATTACATGATTTGTTTAAAGCATTTCTCGGGATGAAGAGATGCTGAGGGGAAATCATAAGACGTCCTCCCTCCTTCTATAGTTATCTGAGCATCAATGTAAGTTAAATGATTGAGGCCTAAAGAGTATTCTTTGAGGCTTCTAATACTTCCACAACCAATAAAGTATATGTTTATCCCCCCCCCCCTCTCCCTAACAGCTGATGTACAACTAATCACGATTGTAACTAAACCCTAAGCAGGATCAAAATAGATATATTCAGTTAAATGAAGCTTAAAAATAATCGTCTCTATTAACCACTTATCTTACAGAGACTACATGTGGTTTTAGGACCAAGTTTGTTATGTTCCATTACGTATCACAAACTACTTTATGGCCTCTGCAACTAATTAATTTATTATTGTTATTTTTATAAATTATTTTTTTTAATAATAATATTAATTATAATTATAATAAAATAATAATAGAATAATAATTACTATTATAATAATAATAATACTTAAATAATAATTTAAATTTATTATAAATTTAAGTTATTATTGTAATATATTTCTAAAAATTTATTATAAGTATATTATTTTTCAGTTATTCTAAATCGATTAGTTATCTTTAATTTTCACACGGTTGCGTTTTGGCCTTTTACGGGTCAAAATTGTTGCTTTGAACTACAGACTGGCAGGAGACACCACTTTGCCATGGTACCATCTCTTAATATGTAAAAAGCACACTCAAATTTTAATATTCTTTCAAATGAGCTCTTTTCTTAATCCTAGGATTACTGGCTCGGTACGATCGACAATAGGAGAACAATAATAATAAATAAAAACGCGTCCTTGGCCAGTTTTTGCAAAAAATAATAGGATATCATATTATTGCAGATAAGTACTTGAAAGCTTAGTATTATGGTTCCCTTACATGCTGAATTTGATAAAAAAAAAAAGTTGTACAGATCAATTTCCGCCCAGAGGGTGTTTTCCCCCTTCTTCCAAAATTCGGCCAAAATTCTCAGGTTCATACATTCTGATGATTAATTCTAATTTCAATTTTTATTCATAATTTGATGTTTCGCGAGTCACCATAAAAAGCCAATTCTTTTGATGTACGTATTCTTATTAAAATCCTATATTTTAGAGTTTCAGTTACCGTAAATAACCCAAGTTGCTAGGCGAAAGAATGAAAAGTGTTTGTATCATAGCACATTTTGGAAGTAAACTCTCTATGGTTTGACTCTAAGCTTATGATTACCAAGAAATATTAGTATTAGCATATGCACTGATAAATAGTGTCGGATGAGGTATTTATATCATTACTGAAAAAAACTAAAATTATTCCAACTGTGCAAATCAAATGGATTTAGTTTACCTTAATGACACTGGAGAAGCACCAAATCCAATGAAAATCTGTAAAATTTTAGCTAAAATCTTTTCCAAACTGATTATAACTGTAACTAAATAGGTAGCTTTATAAAATTAGTTAAAAACTTGGCATAATATTGACCATGAAAACCATTTTTGTTGCCTCTGGAATGAGATTGAAATCTGTCATGCCCAAAGGTTTTGGATAATGAGTAAAATGGCAACTCTGGAACAAAAGAAATACTGATTGATTGTTGACGCTTGAAATTTTCGTGCTGCTCGAATCGATTCTCTCTTGATCAAACAATGGTTTGTGCGAAAAAATCATCATTCCTTTATTTTAACCAAATATAACTGTAGGTTTTAAAATTAACAAAAACTGACTAAGCTAAATTAAACTAAATTAAAAAAGTACATTAAAAATTATCAAAACTAAACTAAAAATTAAAAAAATCAAATCAGGCCAAAAAATTAAACTAAATTTTTAAAGGTTAAGGTGTAAAAGTAGAAATGGGGGTACCAGCCCCCTACGAACACATGTGCTGCCATCTACAATTTAGTTTAATGCTGACGGGACATAATTTATTCAAGGATTATCGATCGAGTCTAATGGGGGTGTGTCAAGGTCAATCGATCTGTTGTTGTTTGGCCACGTGCGAATGACACGAGGGATGATTTACATAATCGATGGGGGACATAATTTATTCAAGGATTATTGATCGAGTCTAATCGGGGTGTGTGTGTCAAGGTCAATCGATCTGTTGTTGTTTGGCCACGTGCGAATGACATGAGGGATTGATTTACATAATCGATGGGGGAATTATTGATTCACGAGCATGGGGAATTAAGAAACAAACATGGCTTCATTATTGTATTAGCTAACCGAGCATAGCACCTGTGAACTTGATTTACATAATCGCTAGGGGAAATTATTGATTCACGAAGGGAGAATTAGAAAACATTAAGGCTTCTTTAATCTTAGGTCTGAAGGAAGGGGGAATTAAGAAACAAACATGGCTTCATTGTTGTTTGGTTAGCTTAACCTGAGAAATAGCACCTGTGAACTTGATTTACATAATCGCTAGGGGAAATTATTGATTCACGAAGGAGAGTAGGAATTAAGAAACAAACATGGCTTCATTGTTGTTTGGTTAGTTACCTGAGTAGCACCTGTGAACTTGATTTACATAATCGCTAGGGAAATTATTGATTCACGAAGGGGAGAATTAAGAAACATTAAGGCTTCTTTAATCTTAGGTCTGAGGGATAAACGTTCTTTAGGACAGAGAGAAAAATTAATATTCTATTTCAAATAGGGCTTCATTGATCTTTAGTGTCAGGAATCATAATTAACATCACTTGTTATCTTGGAATTATGCGGGAGTCTAAAGAGATAGAAATTCTATTTTTAAATACGGCTTCACGGAGTTTTAAGTCGGAGAGGTAAATTGATATTCTAACGAAACCATAATAGTTTAGCTAGGAAAATTTATGAGATGAAGAGATTAACGTAGAAAAGGGTTTCTTAGAAATTTGAAATGCGTTAGCACACAGATGCCATACAAAAGGAACACACTGAAATTACGTTTAGGGATTATTTGTGCGAAACGTTTTTATCCATTTTATGGAACTATTTAGGCGAAACAGATAGAGACATTTTAAAAGAAGATTTTAGTAAAGGTTTTAGAAGAGAATTTGAGGGTGAAACTCTGTGGTCGTTATAATACACAAGTTCCATTTGAACAGTGTTGTGAGGTCCTCTACCCCAACCCAAAGGGTTCCAATCCTCCTACCCCAACCCCGAAGGAAGCCCCCCGGGCCTCAAAGGCCCACCAGACCCCCACTGTCCCCCCGGACCCCCAAAGGCCATCCCTGTGCTCCAAAGGCCCTCCCTGTGCCCCCAAAGGCCCTCCTCCGGTCCCCAAAGGCCCATCGAGCTTCCAAAGGACCAACGGGGGCCCAAAGGCCCTCCACCGGTCCCCAACTGCCCCTCCGGACCCCCAAAGGCCCTCCCTGTGCCCCAAAAGCCCTCCCCTGTGCCCCAAAGGTCCTCCTCCAGTCCCCACACGCCCATCAAGTTTCCACCGGACCATAATTTTCCCAAAGGACCTCCCGCTGGCCCCCAAGACCTCACTGGACATCTACCCGGCCTCCTCGTGTCCCTACATGTCTCCACCGCACCCAACGGTCCCCCCCGGCGCCCCACAGGTCAACACAGTCCTCCACCTGCTATCTCCGAACCCCCAAAGTACAAACCCTGATCCCCCAAGGTCCCCCCGAGCTCCCCAAGGCCCATTGCCCCGCCAGGGACCCACAGACCCTCAAAGGCTCTACCCCTGCACCCGTCTTTCGTTGATGTGTGATGTCTGAAACCTATGAGTTAGGATGTGTAGTTTGCTACTTCAGGTTTTTCTGAGCTAAGGTTTCTTCGTCTTTCATTGGTGTGTGTTGTCTGAAACAAATAGTTTGGGATGTGTAATCTGCTATTTCCGAATTTTCATAACCGGATTTCTTAGTCTTTCGTTGATGTGTGGTGTCTGAAACCTATGATTTGGGATGTGTGGGTTGCTATTTAAGTCTTTTCTGAGCTGGATTTCTTAGTCTATCATAGGTGAGTAGTGTCTGAAACCTCTGATTTGGGGTGGGTGGAGTGCTAATTTTGTCTTTTCTGAGCTTTATTTCCTAGACTTTCATTGGTGTTTGGTGCCCAAAACCTATGATTTGGGATATTTAGTTTGCTATTTCCGTCTTTTCCGAACCGGATTTCTTAGTCTTTATTAGGTGTGTGGTGTCTGAAACCTATGAGTTGGGATGCGTGGTTTGCTATTTATGACTGTTTTGAGTTGGATTTCTTAGTCTTTCATTGGTGTGTGTTGACTGAAACATATGATTTGGGATTGTTAATTTGCCATTTTTGACTTTTCTGAGCTAGATTTCTTAGCCTATCATATGTGTGTCCTTTCATAAAATTATGAATTGGGAGGTGTAGTTTGGTTTTTGGACTTTTCAGAGCTAGGATTCTTAGTCACTCATAGGTGTTTGTTGTCTGAAACTTCGAGTTTGTTATGAGTTTTTGGATAGTTCAGACTTTTCTGAGATAAGGTTTCTTACTATTTCGTTGGTGAATGCTGTCTGAAACTTATGATTTGGGATATATAAATTACTATTTCGAGCTTTTCCGAGTTTAATTTCTTAGTCTTTTCATATGTGTATAGTGTCTGGAACCTATGATTTGGGGTGTGTCGTTTGCTATTTTTGACTTTTCTGAGTTAGGTTTCTTAGCCTTTCATAGGTATGTGTTGTCAGAACAATATGATTTGGGGTGTGTAGTTTGCTATTTCAGGCTTTTCTGAGCTAAAGTTTTAGAGTATTTCGTAGGTGAATGATGTCTGAAACCAATAGTTTGGGATGTGTAATTTGCTATTTTAAAATTTTCATAACCGGATTTCTTAGTCTTTCGTAGGTGTGTGGTGTCTGAAACCTATGATTTGGGATGTGTGGGTTGCTATTTCAGGCTTTTCTGAGTTGTATTCTAAATCTTCTTAAATTCAATTCAGAGCTTTCTCAAAGAGATGAAAAAATTAAAGTTCTGTTCCAAATATTTTCAAGGAAGAAGAAAAGTTCAACTTCAATTCTGAATTTTCTGAAGGAAAATGAAAAAGTTATTGATCAAATCTTTTTTCCCAAAAATAATTTAAAAATTTCCACTTCAGTTCAGATTTTTCTCAAACAGATGAAAAAATTTAAAATACTGTTCCAAATTTTTCATAGAAGATTGGAAAATTTATACTTTGATGGCGAATATTCGAGTTCTAATCTGAATTTTACCAAATAACACAATTAATTTCTAAGTTCCACAATAACAAATAAAAAGTTCGATTCTAAATTTTTATGTTGAAGATGGAAAAAGTAATACCGAACTGGTTAATATTTACATGGAAGATAAAAATTTTTAGTTCAATTCAAAATTTTCTCAATGAAGTGAAGAAGACCTATATTTCTCTTAGGAAATATACAATATTACAAAATTCAATTCTAATTTTACCATTAAAAATAAAAATAATCCTCTTCAGTTCTTTATTTCACAAACACATAAATAAATTTAAAGTTCAATTCAAAATTTTTAGGTGGACGATAGAAAAGTAAGACCATACTTGTGAATATTTTCATGGAAGATAAATAGTTCTAGTTCAATTTAAAATTTTCTCAACGAAGTCAAGGAAAGTTCAAGTTCTCTTCTGAATTTTCTCAATGAAAAGAAATTAGTCATTGATCATTTCTATTTCTCCAAATAATATAAAAATCTTCCACTTCAGTTCAGATCTGACTCGAAGAGATGAAAAATTTAAAATACTGTTCCAAATTTTTCACTGGAAGATAGAAAAAGTTCAATCTGGCTCGAAGAGATAAAAAATTTAAAATACTGTTCCAAATTTTCTCAACGAAGTGAAGAAAAGTTCAAGTTCTCTTCTGAACTTTACCAAAGAACACACTTCAATTCTAATTTCTCCAGAGAAAATAAAAATCTTTCCACTTCAGTTCTTTATTTCACAAAGACATAGAGAAATTTAAAGTTCAATTAAAATTTTTCGGTGGAAGATAGAAAAAGTAATACCATACTTGTGAATATTTTCACGGAAGATAAAAAGTTATATTTCAATTTAAAATTTTCACAACGAAGTGAAGAAAAGTTCAAGTTCTCTTCTGTACTTTACCAAATAACACACTTAAATTAGAATTTCTAAAGATAAAAAAAACATCTAACTCTACATTTCTTTATTTCACAAATAAAAAGAAATATATATTTAAATTCTAAATTTTTATATGGGCGATAGAAAATTTAATATAACACTAGTGAACATTTTCACTGACGATTAAAAGTTATAGATCAATTTAAAATTTTCTCAACGATGTCAAGTACATTACAAGTTCTCTTATGAACTTTACCAAAGAACAGACTTCAATTTTAATTTCTCCAGAGAAAACAAAAAGCTGCCACTTCAGTTTTTTATTTCACAAAGACATAAAGAAATTTAAAGTTAAATTTTAAATTTTTCTGAGGGAGATTGAAATATTATTTCCATACATGTGACACTAAAAATGAAGATATTTACGCAGAGTTTCAACTACCTATAGCTAAGTTTGCTAAAAGACAAGCTATTTTCTTGAAAAATCACACAAACTCAGAAAAAATGTAAATTTGTAAATTAGTACCTACTCGCTGAGACTAAAAGTTAAGATATTTATGAAGAATTTCAACTATATATTTTAAAGTTTGATGAATACAAGCTATTTTCGTTCTAAAAAACACAAACTCATTATAAAAATTTTATATTTTAATCTCTTACCTACGAACTTTTGATTAAATGTATATATTCAATAAGAGTCTCAAAGAAATATTTCTAAGTTTTATAAACACAAGAGCTTTTAGTGCGAAAACACATAAAATAACAAGTAAACTATTAAATTTTACTTTACTAAATTCGAACTTGTGATATAACTACTATAGTTATGATGAGTATCAACGATATCTTGATAAGTTTGCTAAGTACAAGCTATTTTTTCCTGAGAACACACACAAACTCAGAAAAAAATGTTAAATGTTCATCTATTAAATACTCAATTAGTCTATATATGAATATATTCATGTAGAGTTTCAACTAGCTATGGCTAATTTTGCTAAAGACAAGCTATTTTCGTGCGAAAACACACAAAATCAGAAGTAAAATGTTCAATGTTCCTATAGTACCTACGCAATTAGACTAAAAATGAAGATATTTATGCAGAGTTTCAACTAGCTATGGCTAAGTTTGCTAAAGACAAGCTATTTTCTTGCAAAAACATACAAAATCAGAAGTAAAATGTTCAATGTTTCTTTTGTAACTAAGAAATTTGGATATATATGAAGATATTTATTCACCGTTTCAACTAGCTATGGCTAAGTTTGCTAAAGACAAGCTATTTTCTTGCTAAAACACACAAAATCAGAAAAAATGTTCAATGTTCCTTTAGTACCTACGCAATTAGGCTAAAAATGAAGATATTTATGCAGAGTTTCAACTAGCTATGGCTAAGTTTGCTAAAGACAAGCTATTTTCTTGCGAAAACACACAAAATCAGAAAAAATTTTCAATGTTCCTTTAGTACCTACAAAATTAGGCTAAAAATGAAGATATTTATGCACAGTTTCAAGTAGCTATGGCTAAGTTTGCTAAAGACAAGCTATTTTCTTGCGAAAACACAAACAAAATCAGAAAAAATGTTCAATGTTCCTTTAGTAACTACTCAATTAGGCTGAAATGAAGATATTTATGCAGAGTTTCAACTAGCTAGCGCTAAGTTAGATAAAGACAGTCTATTTTCTTGCGAAAACACAAAAAAAATCAGAAAAAATGTTCAATGTTCCTTTAGTAAATACACAATTAGACTAAAAATGAATATATTTATGAACAGTTTAAAATATATATGGCTAAGATTGCTAAAGACAAGCTATTTTATTGCGAAAACACACAAAATCAGAAAAAATGTTCAGTGTTCCTTTAGTACCTACGCAATTAGGTTAAAAATGAAGATATTTATGCAGAGTTTCAACTATCTATTTCTAAGTTTGCTAAAGACAAGCTATTTTCTTGCGAAAATACAAAAAAAATCAGAAAAAATTTTCAATTTACCTTTACTACCTACGCAACTAGGCTATAACTGAAGATATATATGCATAGTTTAAACTAACTATGGCTAAGTGTGCTAAAGACAAGCCATTTTCTAGCGAAAACACAAACAATATCGGTAATTATTTTCTTTTTTAATTTAGTACCTACTCATTTCCTCTAAAAATGAAGATATTTTTTCACAGTTTAAACTATATATGGCTAAGTTTGCTAAAGACAAGCTATTTTCATGCGAAAACACACAAAATCAGAAAAAATATTCAATGTTCCTTTAGTTACGCATTAGGTAAAAATGAAGATATTTATGACTGTTCAGCTAGCTAGGCTAAGTTTGCTAAAGACAAGCTATTTTCATGCGAAAACACACAAAATCAGAAAAATATTGTTAGGTTAGAGTTAGGTTAGAGCATAGCATATAGTTAGGTTAAGTTAGGTTAAGTTAGGTTAGGTTAGGTTAGATTAAGTTAGGTTAGGTTAAGTTAGGTTAGGCTAGGTTAGCCTACGTACGCGCGCGTACGTAGGCTAACCTAGCCGAACCTCACTTAACCTAACCTAACCTAATCAAACTTAACCTAGCCAAACTTAACCTACCCTAGCTTAATCCAACCTAACCTAACCTATAAGCGCGCGAACATAGACTAAACTAACCTAACCTAACTTAACCTAACCTAAAAATATTTTTTATGATTTTGTGTGTTTTCGCATGAAAATAGATTGTCTTTAGCAAACTTAGCCGTAGCTAGTTGAAACAGTGCATAAATATCTTAATTTTTAGCCTAAATGCGTCGGTACTAACGGAAGAGTGAACATTTTTTCTGATTTTGTGTGTTTTCTCTAGAAAATAGCTTGTCTTTAACAAACTTAGCCATAGATAGTTGAAAATGTACATAAATATCTTCATTTTTAGCCTAATTGCGTAGTTACTAAATTAAAATTTAACATTTTTTCTGATTTTGTGTGTGTTTTCGCAAGAAAATAGATTATCTTTATCAAACCTAGACATAGTTAGTTGAAACTCTGTACATATATATTAAGTTATAGTATAAGTGATTAGGTACTAAAGTAACATTGAATATTTTTTCTGATTTTGTGTGTTTTCGCTAGAATATATCTTGTCTTTAGCAAACTTAGCCATAGATATTTGAAAATCTGAATAAATATCTTAATTTAAGCCTAATTGCGTAGGTACTAAAGTAACATTGAACATTTTTTCTGAGTTTGTGTGTTTTCGCAAGAAAATAGCTTGTCTTTAGCAAACTTAGCCATAGCTAGTTGAAACTGTTCATAAATATCTTCATTTTAGAATAATTGTGTATGTAATAAAGGAACACTTAACATGTTTTCAGATTTTGTATGTTTTCGCAAGAAAATAGCATTTATTTAGCAAACTTAGCCATAGATAGTTGAAACTCTGAATAAATATCTTCATTTCTGCCTAAATGCGTAGGTACTAAAGGAACAGAGAATATTTTTTATGATTTTGTTTGTGTTTTCGCAAGAAAATAGCTTGTCTTTAGCAAACTTAGCCATAGCTAGTTGAAACTGTGCATAAATATCTTCATTTTTAGCCTAATTGCGTAGGTACTAACGGAACACTGAACATTTTTTCTGATTTGTGTGTTTTCGCAAGAAAATAGCTTGTCTTTAGCAAACTTAGCCATAGCTAGAATAAACTCTGCATAAATATCTTAATTTTTAGCCTAATTGAGTAGGTGCTAAAGGAAAATTGAATAATGTTTCTGATTTCGTGTGTTTTAGCAAGAAAATAGCTTGTCTTTCGAAAACATATCCATAGCTAGTTGAAAATCTGCATAAATATCTTCATTTTTAGCCTAATTGCGTAGGTACTAAAGGAACATTAAACATTTTTTCTCATTTTGTATGTTTTTGCAAGAAAATAGCCTGTCTTTAGTAAACTTAGCCATAGCTAGTTGAAACTGTGCATAAATATCTTCATTTTTAGTCTAATTTTGTTTGTACTAGATGAACATTGAACATATTAATTCTGATTTTGTGTATTATCGCACGAAAATAGCTTGTATATAGAAATCTTAGCCATATCTAGTTGAAACTCTGCATGAATATCTTCATGTTTAGTCTAATTGCGTAGTTACTCAAGCAACATTGAAAATTTTTTAATATTTGCTTTGTTTTTGGAAGAAAATGGCTTGTATTTATTAAAATTAGACCTAGCTATTAGTAACTCTTAATGCATACATTAATTTTTAGTCTACGTGCTTATTTAATAAATCAAAATTTTAACGTTTACTAGGTTGGTTTTGTGTTTTCTATCTAAAATAAATTTTCTTTATTACACTTAGAAATAGGAAGTTGAAACTTTGAATAAATATCTTCATTTAATCATAATTTCGTATGTACTAGAGGAAAAATGAACATTTTAATTCTGATTTTGTGTGTTTTCCCAAGAAAATAGCTTGTCTTTAGCAAACTTAGCCATAGCTAGTTGAAACTCTGCATAAATATCTTCATTTTTAGTCTAAGTGAGTATTAATTACATTAATATTTAAACTTTTACTTCTGATTTTGTGTGTTTTCGCAAGAAAATAGTTTGTCTTTAGCAAACTTAGCTATAGCTAGTTGAAACTCTGCATAAATATCTTCATTTTTAGTCTCACATGTATTGTATTAATTTTGCTATATCCCACAGAAAAATTTAGAATTGAAATTTAAATTTCTTTATGCATTTGTGAAATAAATAAATTGATTGTCATATTTTTTTTTTATCTTGAGAAAATATAATTGAAGTGTGTTCTTTGGTAAAGTTCAGAAGATAACTTGAACTTTCCTTGACATCCTTGAGAAAATTTTAAATTGAACTAGAACTTTTTATCTTCCGTGAAAATATTCACTAGTGTTGTATTACTTTTTCTATCTTCCACCGAAAAATTTAGAATTGAACTTTAAATTTTTTTGTCTTTGTGAAATAAAGAACTGAAGTGGAAGATTTTTGTTTTCTCTGGAGAAATTAGAATTGAAGTGTGTTATTTGGTAAAGTTCAGAAGAGAACTTAAACTTTTATTTACTTCGTTGAGAAATTTTTAAACTGAAATACAACTTTTTATCGTCTGTTACAATATTAACAAGTATGTTATTACTTTTTCTATCGTCCACCTATAGATTAGTAATATACTCTAAATTTATCTATGTCATTGTGAAATAAATAACTGAAGTGGAAAGATTTTTTTTTTATCTTGAGAACTTAGAATTGAAGTGTGTTCTTTGGTAAATTACAGAAGATAACTTGCAACTTTATTCACTTCTTTGATAATATTTTTATAAGTATTATAATTTTTTCATATCATCGAGACAGATAGGACTTTTTTATCTTCAGTGAAAAATTTGGAATAGTATTTAATTTTTTTGATCTCTTCAAATCAGATCTGACCTAAATTGAAAATTTTTATATTATTTGGAAAAATAGAAATGATCAATGACTAATTTCTTTTTCATTGAGAAAATTCAGAAGAGAACTTGAAATTTCCTTCACTTCGTTGAGAAAATTTTAAATTGAACTAGAACTTTTTATCTTCCATGAAAATATTCACAAGTATGGTATTAATTTTTCTATTGTCCAACGAAATATTTAGAATTGAACTTTAAATTTCTGTATGTCTTTGTGAAATAAATAAATGAAGTGGATTATTTTTATTTTCTATGGTGAAATTAGAAATGAATTTTATTATTTTTTAAATTTCAGAAGAGAACTAGAATTCTTCTTCACTTCATTGATAAAATTTTAAAGTGAACGAGACAATTTGATCGTAAATGAAAATAGTAACCTTGACGGTAGTAATTTTTACATATAACCCAGAAAAATCTATAATCTAAGATTATATTTGTTAGGTTTGACCTTCTACATTAACTTAGTTATTTTGTAAATTTCTTAATAATACTCAACTCTTCGCCACAACTTTATAAATTTTACTATATTATATCAAAACTTTTTAACACTATTTTTAATTTTTTCATATCTTTGAGAAAAAAATATGAACAAAAGTGGAAATTTTTATATTATTTTTGGGAAAAAAGATTTGATCAATAACTTTTTCATTTTCATTGAGAAAATTCAGAATTGAAGTTGAACTTTTCTTCTTCCGGGAAAATATTTGGAACAGAACTTTAATTTTTTTCATCTCTTTGAGAAAGGTCGGAATTGAATTTAAGAAGATTTAGAATCCAACTCAGAAAAGCCTGAAATAGCAACCCACACATCCCAAATCATAGGTTTCAGACACTACACACCTACGAAAGACTAAGAAATCCGGTTATGAAAAGTCGGAAATAGCAAATTACACATCCCAAACTGTTGGTTTCAGACATCATTCACCCACGAAATACTAGAAAACCTTAGCTCAGAAAAAACTGAAATAGCAAACTATACATCCCAAATCATAATGTTCTGACAACAAATACCTATGAAAGGTTAAGAAACCTAGCTCAGAAAAGTCGAAAATAGCAAACTACACATCCCAAATCATAGGTTTCAGACACTACACACCTATGAAAGACTAAGAAATCCAACTCAGAAAAGCCCGAAATAGTAATTTATATATCCCAAATCATAAGTTTCAGACAGCATTCACCTACGAAATACTAAGAAACCTTAGCTCAGAAAAGTCTGAAATAGCCAACTACTCATCCCAAACTCGACGTTTCAGACAACAAACACCTATGAGTGACTAAGAATCCTAGATCTGAAAAGTCCAAAAAGCAAACTACACCTACCAATTAATAATTTTATGAAATGACAAAATCATTATATTATATTAAAAAGATCTAATAAAATTCTTAAATGGCAATTAACCCCTACAATTCATCTTTTTCATAAAATACACACCTATTAAAGGCACATAAATCACAATCCGACATGTCAAAAATAGAACCACTCGCCACCAGCAACCTTGTTGTAAAACACCACACACCTACGAAAGACTAAGAAATCTGGTTATGAAAAGTCGGAAATAGCAAATTACATATCCCAAATCATATGTCTCGGGCAACAAACACCTATGAAAAGCTAAGAAATCCACCTCAGAAAAGTCAAAAGTAGCAATCCACCCACCCCAAATCATAGGTTTCAGACACTACACACCTATGAAAGACTAAGAAATCCAACTCAGAAAATTCTGAAGTAGCAATCCACACATCCCAAATCATAGGTTTAAGACAAAACACACCTACGAAAGACTAAGAAATCCGGTTATGAAAAGTCGGAAATAGCAAATTACACATCCCAAACTATTGGTTTCAGACAACACACACCAACGAAAGACTAAGAAACCTTAGCTCAGAAAAGCCTGAAGTAGCAAACTACACACCCCAAATCATAGGTTTCAGACAACACCCATCAACGAAAGAGGGGTGCACGGGGAGAGCCTTTGTGGGTCTGTGGGTCCCTTGGGGGTCGGTGGACCTTTGGGAGCTTGGGGGGCCGTTGGGGGCCGGGGGGTGGGGCTTTGGGGGCCGGGGGATGGCATTTGGGGGTCTGGGTGGGCCTTTGGGGTGCCGGGAGGGCCTTTGGGTGCCTGGGGGACCTTTGGGGACCGGTGGAGGGCCTGTGGGGGTCCGGAGCGGCAGTTGGGGACCGGTGGAGGGGCTTTGGGATCCCGTTGGTCCTTTGGGAGCTCGATGGGCCTTTGGGGACCGGAGGAGGACCTTTGGGGCACAGGGGGGGGGGGGCTTTTGGGGCACAGGGAGGGCCTTTGGGGGTCCGGAGGGGCAGTTGGGGACCGGTGGCGGGCCTTTGGGACCCCGTTGGTCCTTTGGGAGCCCGATGGGCCTTTGGGGACCGGAGGAGGGCCTTTGGGGGCACAGGGAGGGCCTTTGGAGCACAGGGAGGGCCTTTGGGGGTCCGGGGGGGCAGTTGGGGCCTGGTGGGCCTTTGAGGGCCGGGGGCTTTGTTCGGGGTTGGGGTATGAGGATTGTAACCCTTTGGGGTTGGGTTAGAGGACCTCACAACACTTTTAAAATGGAACTTGTTTATTATAACGACCACACTCAAAACCTATTCTAAAACCCTTTCTAAAATCTTCTTTCAAAATGTCTCTAACGGTTTCGCCGAAATAATCCCATAAAATGGATAAAACCGTTTCGCCCAAATAATCCCTAAACGTAATTTCAGCGTGTTCCGTTTGTTTGGCATCTGTGCGCTAACGCATTTCAAATTTCTAGGAAACCCTTTCCTACGTTAATCTCTTCATCTCATAAATTGTCCTAGCTAAACTATTAGGGTTTCGTTAGAATATCAATTTACCTCTCCGACTTAAAGCTCCGTGAAGCCGTATTTAAAAATAGAATTTCTATCTCTTTAGACTCCCGCATAATTCCAAGATAACAAGTGATGTTAATTATAATTCCTGACACTAAAGATCAATGAAGCCCTATTTGAAAATAAAATATTAATTTTTCTCTCTGACCTAAAGAACGTTTATCCCTCAGACCTAAGATTAAAGAAGCCTTAATGTTTCTTAATTCTCCCCTTCGTGAATCAATAATTTCCCCTAGCGATTATGTAAATCAAGTTCACAGGTGCTATTTCTCAGGTTAAACTAACCAAACAACAATGAAGCCATGTTTGTTTCTTAATTCCCCCCTTCTTCAGACCTAAGATTAAAGAAGCCTTAATGTTTCCTAATTCTCCCCTTCGTGAATCAATAATTTCCCCTAGCGATTATGTAAATCAAGTTCACAGGTGCTATTTATCAGGTTAAGCTAACCAAACAACAATGAAGACATGATTGTTTCTTAATTCCCCCCTTCTTCAGACCTAAGATTAAAGAAGCCTTAATGTTTCATAATTCTCCCCTTCGTGAATCAATAATTTCCCCTAGCGATTATGTAAATCAATTTCTCAGGTTAATCTAACCAAACAACAATGAAGCCATGTTTGTTTCTTAATTCCCCACGCTCGTGACCCCACGCTCGTGAATCAATAATCTCCCCATCGATTATGTAAATCGTCCCTCATGTCATTCGCACGTGGCCAAACAACAACAGATCGATTGACCTTGACACACACACACCTGATTAGACTCGATCGATAATCCTTTAATAAATTAAGCCTCCCATCGATTATGTAAATCACCCCTCGTGTCATTCGCACGTGGCCAAACAACAACAGATCGATTGACCTTGACACACATTAGACTAGATCGATAATCCTTGAATAAATTATGTAAACTAAATTGTAGATGGCAGCACATGTGTTCGTACGGGGCTGGTACCCCCATCTCTACTTGTAAATTAAATGAAATTTAAAGAAAGCTTCCTAAGAACCATATACTTTATTCTATGGGCTTTAGATATTATTATTCCGTTTAATAGGGGGTTACTCCCTCATCAATTCCTCGCTCTTCAAGCTAAGGCTTTTTAGTAATTTTGAAGAGCTTCTTATCCTAATTAAACGGTCCTCGTGTTTCAGGAGTCGGTGTTTAAGAATTGGGACAAACACTCAAACTTTAGCGTAAAGAGTGAGGTATTGAGGAGGGAAAAACCCTCCTCATAAATGGAATAATTCCTGTTCGTTTTAAGATTTAATATTGCTCCTTACTTTCAGTTGAAAAAAACTTGTTTTTTTAAATTTAATTTCTAATCGTCTTTCAAATAGTGCTGGGAAATCCGGCTCTCCCCCCATGTAGAATTTCCACCCACAGAGACAAATTTCTCCATTGAAAGGTCATCCAAAGTAAAGTACAACCCCACCCGGAAAATCCCCCCAGGTAATTCCATTCTCTCTGAAAAATCCCTCAGAAAATTTCTTGCAGACGATTCTGCCTGAAAAATTCTCCTTGGAACACTTTCATTTGAAAAAGGTTTAATTTTTTATATATTTTAAAATCATGCTAAGAAATCACCCCTTTGTAAAAATTTCCCCTGGACCCCTCCCCACCACTATTTTAGTGGAAAGTTCCTTCCTTTGAGAAATCCTCCATGGAAAATTTATTTTGCTGAAAATTCCCCATGGAAAATTTATCCTGCAAAAAATCTCCTTCCACGAAGAGATACTCCAGACAGTTCCAGCCCGGATAAGAATTCCTTAATGACTTCCCCGTAACATCTTGACATTTACAGCTAAGTCGGCAAAGAGAAAGTAATATTATAAAAATTGTTTCGTATAGAAACTCTGAAAATTTCCCCAGTGTAAAATTTCCCCTAGAAATTTAACCCACAGAAAATTACCCTCCCACTGAAAATTCTCCCTTTGGAAAACACCCAAAAGAAAATCCCCTCCTCCCAAAAAAATGTCTGCATACTTCCTGATGAAGAAATACTATACGTAAACAATGGGCAAGTTTCATAACTTAAAGCCCTTTCCCCAGGGGACTATAGGGGGTCATTTTAACCCCAAAAGCTTAGCTATTGGATCTTTCAACTATGACGAATAAAATGTCTACCCCAAATTTTGATCAGAAGACGTTGGGGAAAAGGGGGGCGTCAAGAGGGGCAAGTTGCCCTCCAATCTTTTTGGTCACTCAAAAATGATACTGGAATTTTTAATATCCGTATCAGTGTGCTCCTTCCCGATATTCTGGAACCATTGACTCGATACGAGCATCCCAGGGTAAACAAAAAACAAACTAACAGAAAAAAAGAACTAAACAGGCATTTGTAATCTTCCCATGCAGCTCCCATACAGATGGGAGCTTGAAACTTCTACAGTAGGATTCTTTCATACGCCAAATCTGATGATGTGATTTTCATTAAGGTTAATTGACTTTTTTGGGGGTATCCCCCCCCTACTCCGAAAATTTGGTAAATTTTCTCAGGCTAAATTTTCTCAGGTTCATCAGATGGTAAATCAGGCAAATTTTGATGGTAAATCAGGTAAATTGATGGTAAAAAGACGGTAAATCAGGTAAATTGATGGTAAATCAGGTTCATCAGGTAAATTTTCTCAGGTTCATCAGATGGTGCACATATTATTTGAAAAATTTTCAGGCCCAAGATGTACAATTTGGAAATGGTAGTAAGCTTCAATTTTTCACAGTTAAGCATAGTAACAACAGAATAGTTAGAGCCACACACTATACTTGGAGTCAGTGTTGTCAGATCAATGTTGATCATTTTGGTACCCTGTTTTTTTAGAATTCTTTCAGTATTACATCAAACAGTTTGTGGTAATGAACTCTGAGTAAGGAGAGATGCGGCTCAATAGTAACCGACACTCTAAAGAACAGAGTCTTGATAACAACAGGTACATCAAAAGAATCGAATTTTTATGTTTATTCAAAATATGTGAAGTTCATCAAATCTAATATTACCCATCAAAAGTTACCAGCCTGAGAAAATTTGACCTATTTCTGTAAAAGGGGAAACAGAGCCCCAAAACATCAAGTGGTCTTAATGAAAACAACAGCATCAGATTCAGCATACCAGTGAACCCTGCTATAGATGTTTCAAGCTCCTATGTACAACAATTTTGAATTTTGTGTTTTTGCCGAAAAAATATCACGGATGGGTGTTTATTTTTAGTTTTTGCTTTTTCCCAGGCATTATCGCATCGAACCAAAGATCGTAGAAGTTCAGGAGAGGGCTCATGTCATCGGAAATCAAAGTTATAGTGTCACTTTTAAGTGAACAAAACTATTGGAGAGCAGCTAGCCCCCCTCCGACGCTAAATATTTTTCCCAAAGTGGCCCGATCAAAATTTTGAGATAGCCATTTTTTTCAGCATAGTCGAAAAATTTAATAACTAAGTTTTTGAGGATGACATGACTCCCCAGGGGAATGGGTCAAACTCTGAACATTCCCCATTGTTTAGATATAGTATCAGTTATTGGGAAGTATACAAAGTTTTTCAATCTGTATGCTTCCAAGTATATTCAATTCAACTTATTCGAATAGAAATAAAACATAACATCAATAACAATAGTAGGGAAGTATATACTTCCTTACTTCCGGGAAAAACAAACATTTTCAACTGAAAGTAAGGAGTAACATTAAAACTTAAAACGAACAAAAATTATGACGTATACGAGGGGGGTCGCCCTATCTGCAATACCTCACTTTTTACGCTAATTCTTTTTTTTTGAAATTTTAAAAGAGCTCATTATTCTAATTAAACAGCCTTTGTGATTCAGGAGTCATTCTTAAACAACTAAAACAAAAAATCTAACTTTAGCGTAAAGAGCGACCCCCTCACATACCTCATAATTTCTGTTCGTTTTAAGTTTCAATGTTGCTCCTTATTTTCAGTTGAAAAACTTGTTTTTTCTTAATTTAACAAAATGAAAGTTTGAAATAGCGTTTACTATCATAGTTTTTATTCAGTTACCCTTTCACCGTTACTTGGAAAGGGTCTTCTTCTTTTAGTTTCAGTATTCGTTTTAAGCTTCTTTTGTTTTTGTATTTTGTCCTGTGGTATTTTATCTGTAATTTCTTATTCTGCACTGAAGACGGTCGAGCGGAAGTCTCGACCGAAATGTTTTCATAATTTTCTTCTATTTTTCACTAGCTGTTTCATTCTTGTTTTTTTCTTCTTTACAAATTTTTTACATTTTCACTTTATTTAAAACAAAATTTATCTCAAACAGTTTTTTTTTTACAAATATAGCAGTGTAAAATTCCGACTATTCAAAAGGGCACTAGTCGTTTCAATTTCCAATCGAATGAGCCCTTTTTGAAGTTTTTACGACAATGCTTTCTATAAAAACCTTATATGCTCCCAGAACATAACTTAAAACCCTTGACCTGAGGGCTATGAGGGGGGTTGTCATCCTCAAAGATCTAATTTCCAGACTTTTTAACTACGTTGAACAAAATGGCTATCACAAAATTTTAATTGGATGTATTTGGGGAAACTTTGAACAAAATGGCTATCTCAAAATTTTGATTGGATGTGTTTGGATAAATGGTGGGCGTGGAAGGGGTGTAAGTTGCCTTCCAATCACTTTCGACTATTAAAAAGGGCATTAGCCATTTCAATTTCAAATCAAATGAGCTTTTTTTGAAGTTTCTACGACAACGTTTTCTATAAAAACATTATATGCCCCCAGGGCACAACTTAAAACTCTTGCCTCGAGGACTATAAGGGGTTGTCATCCTCTCAAAAATATGCTAAAAATATAATTTCCAGAAGTTTCAACTACGTTGAACAAAATGGCTATCTCAAAATTTTGAGTGGATATGTTTAGGGGAATGGCTGGCGTGGAAAGTGTGTTAGTTGCCTTCCTCTCACTTTCGACTATTAAAAAGGGCACTAGCCATTCCAATTTTCAATCGAATGAGCCCTTTTCGAAGTTTCTACGACAACTCCTTTGATACGAAGTGCCCTGGTATGGGAAAAAATAAATTCGATACGAAGTCCCCAAAAATGTTTGGGAGAACGGTGGGCGTGAGAGGGGGCTAGTTGCTTTACAATCCAGCTCAAAGATATAATTTCCGGACCTTTCACCTGCGTTGAACATAATGGCTATCTCAAAATTTTGACTGGATTGTTTGGGGAACTGTTGGGCGAAAGTGATTGCCCTCCAATCACTTTCGATTATTAAAAATGGCACTAGCCATTTCAATTTCCAATCGAATGAGCCCTTTTTGAAGTTTCCACGACAACATTTTTAATAAAAACCTTATATGCCCCCAGGGCATAACTTACAACCCTTGCCCTGATGGCTGGGGGGGGTTGTCATTCTCAAAGACCTAATTTCTAGAACTTTCAATTAGGCCTACGTGAACAAAATGGCTATCTCAAAACTGGGGAAAAGGTGGGAAAAGTGTTTGGGGAAAAGGTGGGCATGAGAGGGGGTTAATTGCCCTCCAATCACTTTCGACTATTAAAAAGGGCACTAGCCCTTTGCATTTCCAATCGAATGAGCCTTTTTTTGAAGTTTCTACGACATCGCTTTCTATAAAAATCTTATATGCCCCCAGGGCATAATTTAAAAAACATGTCATGAGGGTTTTGGGGGAGTGTCCTCCTCAAAAACATAATTTCTATCCAGAAATCAACTACGCTGAAGAAAATGGCTATCTCGAAATTTTGATTGGATGTGTTAGGAAAAATGGTGGGCTTGGAATGGGTGTTAGTAGTAAGGGTGTATAAGATTGAAAACCTACAAAAAAACCTACATGAATATGCGTGTAGTTTAACCGGTACATTGGCTTACCAGGGTCAGTCACCTATTACTACGAACGGTACATGCCTTACCAGACGGGTTTTCTGAGGTAACACCAATTTTTTGGGGTCAAACAGAGAGAGAGTGGTGGTTATTCCATATACGGTAACCTGATTAGCAGTTTTTTTTAAAAACTTGTCAAAGTATGATGTACTCAAGCAAAAACCCTATAAAATGTCCATACACTACATTCCAATTTTCATTATGTTTTAGCACATTGTTTATAGTACACCACATATTATTAACTTTGAAAAAAATGGATTCGTCAATTTTCAATGTGAGTACACTTTCATTCTTTATTTCCCCCCCCAAAAAATAAGAAAAAAACGTTTTACTAGTAAATTCAAATTTCAGGGGGACTTAGCCCCCTGACAAAGAACCACAAACAAGCGCTAGGATAGTAAAAACACGTATCTACGGGGTAAAATATAAGTTAAACATACGCACAACAGGTGAACTTGACCGAGTCCTCCATTTTGAAATATATTCGAGTCATAAAGTGTTATAAAAACAACATTAAAAGGAACTACCTTCAAGTCATTGTAAACCTAAACCCAATAAATAAGAGGGCAAAAGCTCCCAAGACTTTAAGACAGAGCAGTAACAATTAAAACCAAATAACAAAAGGAAATATCATTGAATAATTAATACTGTTATTAAGACATGCAGACAGAAACGCCACCCGTTCTTATTCACAAAAGAATTAACGCATAGAGAAAAACAAATAAAACCCACGGCTTAAAATACATTGAAATTTGCGGGATCTAAGCCACATGTTTTTGCCTGTGAACTTAACCTTGAAAAAAAAAACGTTTTACTAGTATATTCAAATTTCAGGGGGACTTAGCCCCCTCCCCTCCAACAATACAAAATCTTAAGAATATAATGAGTATATTCGATAGAAACGGCAAAGCACGCTTTTTTCTATTATGTAAATAAAATCTCTCCTCCACAGCTATGTTTACAAGTTTTAATTGTTTTGAAAAACAGTTCTTTATCATTCAGAAACAAGCTTTTTCCAAACATGCTGTATTTTTCCCTGGCTTTGTCTAATTCTAGCCAAAACTATGTGTTTTAATAATTTGAATCAGACATTTTAAGGATATCGAGTGTTCTTACTAAAGCGTATTTTGTATGTTTGTGTGTGTGTCTGTGTGTGTTTGTGTGTATGTTCCGACTCTTGCATAACAGTTTTAACTAGCTAAGGCTATATCCGTTAAAGATAGGCCATTTTCATTGATTTTGAAAATCGTTCAAATTTCACGGGAACCATCTTTTAGCGTATTTTAAGCTTAAATGAAATTTGACTCGCATATGCTTTGGGATATTAAGCATTTGAATCTGATAAAAAGAGGCTTAATTTCTTTTAATTTCCATGATGTAATGTATAAAATGCCTTAAAAATAGGATCATATTTGTTCAGTTAACAAAGTTTTAAGAAGAAATGTCTGAAAAGTAACGATAGAATGACATTGTGACTTGACCTCGCTTTACCTCTCCGATGTGGTCTGTATAATTTCCGACTCTTGCATAACAGTTTTAACTAACTAAGGCTATATCCGTTAAAGATAGGCCATTTTCAAAATCGTTAAAATTTCACGGGAGCCATCTTTTAGTGTATTTTAAGCTTAAATGAAATTTGACTCGCATATGCTTTGGGATATTAAGCATTTGAATCTGATAAAAAGAGGCTTAATTTCTTTTAATTTCCATGATGTAATGTATAAAATGCCTTAAAAATGGGGTGATATGTTTTCAGTTAATAAAGTTTTAAGAAGAAATGTCTGAAAAGTAACGATAGAATGATATTGTGACTTGACCTCGCTTTACCTCTCCGATGTGGTCTGTATAATTTCCGACTCTTGCATAACAGTTTTAACTAGCTAAGGCTATATTCGTTAAAGATAGGCCATTTTCAAAATCGTTCAAATTTCACGGGAACCATCTTTTAGCGTATTTTAAGCTTAAATGAAATTTGACTCGCATATGCTTGGGGATATTAAGCATTTGAATCTGATAAGAAGAGGCTTAATTTCTTTTAATGTCCATGATGTAATGTATAAATTGCCTTAAAAATGGGGTGATATGTGTTCAGTTAATAAAGTTTTAAGAAGAAATGTCTGAAAAGTAACGATAGAATGACATTGTGACTTGACCTCGCTTTAAATCTCCGATGTGGTCTGTATAATACACAAGTAACGTTTGAAAAGTATTGTCAATTTAAAAAGAAATGGCTGAAAAATGTTTTGTGGGGGATGGGTGGCATGGAGTGTTGAGGGGCTCGCTTGATCAGTGACCGGAGGTACCGTTAACAGGGGGTGGACTGACTTTATGTAGGGGTGCACGAGTCTTCAGTTAAAGGGGATAGAGTTACACAGGGGTTCATGTACATTGGGTCTAATTGATTGAGGAGTAAGTAACACAAGGGTTCAGTAGAATGGGGACTCAGTTGTACAGGGTTTCGGTTATACAAGGGTTCAGTTACATGGAGGGTTCAGTTGCACGAGGAGAGATTTGCGAATTGGAGGAGATGGGATGATAGTGTACTGTATAATACACAAGTGAGGTTTTGGAGAGTATTATCAATTTAAAATAGTTTAGAAATAAAAAAAATTTTAACAAGAAATGGCTGAAAAGTGTTTTGAGGGAGATGGGATTGCATGGAGGGTTGAGGTGCACGAGGGTTCAGATAAAGGGGGTATAGTGCCCGGGGGGTCGAGGGCAATTTATCTTTAAAAGAGGGCTTATTATTACATTATTAAATTTTTCTTCTTTTTTAAGGTGGAGGAAGATTCTTGCAATTACCCCCCTCCGGAAAAGAAACCAAGATGGAACGAAGCCAGATTGATGCAAGCTGCAAGGCCCTCCATCATCAAATATGCTGGTTCAATTATACATGCTCTGGACCAGCCAATGA
>NC_142800.1:3332049-3448935 GCF_049724085.1 Artemia sp. Qi Xiang Cuo | reverse complement strand
GGGAACGTATTTTCATCGTATTTTGCATATTTGTGTTTTAAAAAAAAATTAATAGTCATATTTATAGCTATACTTTTGATTTTGTAACTTAAATTTCCATTTTTTAGCCAAGCCTTGACCTCCCTAATTGAAGGATATGAATTAAATCCTTGGGAACGTATTTTCATTGTATTTTGCGTATTTTCGTTTGAAAACACACTGAAAAGCCATATTAAGAGCTGTATTTGTGAGTTTTTCACTGACAATTCCCTTTTTTACCTGATCGCTTGCCATTGACAAGGTCTTTTTCATTTGTTAAGACAAGAATATTTTAAAATGTGTCATAATGCTTTGAGTGGATGTGTACGGGGAAAAATATTCAAATATATTAATTTAAAGTTTGTGTAAGCTATGGGGTTTCATAGGGCTAACGAAATTCTTACCCCCCCCCCCTAATGCTAAAACCTTGAGTATAGAAAAACTATCAACCCTTCTTCTCTTCATGACCCAAAGTGTCAACACAATTCCTTTAAACGTTCTTGAGATTTTGGAGATACACCCTTTTTACACCCTTAGCAATCTTTAGATTTAGTTCAGCTTCCAACTCAATATACCCAAACAGTTTTAACTTAATACCCTTATGCGTTCCTTAGATATTAATGATATGGCCTTTCGCTGAAATTACATGCACACAGCGTCTTTTGATTTAGTTTCGTATCCCGAGAAAAACAGCGTAGTGCACTTAGTTTACCTGAAATATTTTAAAGATGCCCAAACTCAATTTAGTGTGATTATTTATTTTAAATGCAGTTCGTTTTCGGTTTCATTTACTCTTTGATAGTAATTTCAGTCCGTTTTAATATTGAGTCAATACGCGTTTTTATTTCGGGTCGTCATAAGCTTTGACATGGCTCTTTACTTTAATCTGAAAAACTTGTACAGAATGTTGAACTACTAAGTGAACCACTGTTGCCACTCTAAGTGAACCTAGATTAACCCAACTTTTTGGATATATCTCTCACTATGACTCTGTTTGTGTGTCGTGTCAAATACCTGTCTGGTTGAAAACGTGGAGTTTTTCGTGCTGGTCACTTTTTTTGCAATGTGTAGGAACCAGTGGGGAATCCCCGCTCGTTTGGAAAGGTGCCAAGGAAAGGCAAGCAAATAGCATGTAGTTTCAAAACGTGTTTAATCACATGTAGAGGTCCTATAGAATGAAATTTCTGTATTGTGCATGTAAGACGGCGAATTCAAGAATGAGCTTGTTACTTACTTAGAATATTTGTCATAATTTCTTGAATGAAATGTCTGTATTGTTGTATCCAAGAGGTGAAATCAATAAAGAGTTTGTTACTTACTTTCCTTTTTTCATAATTTCTTGAATTAAATTTCTACATCGTATATCTAAGTCGTGAAAACAATAAAGAGTTTGTTACTTACTTGGAATTTTCTCATAATTTCTTGAACGAAATGTCTGTATTGTTTATCCAAGCAGGTGAATTCAAAAAAGAATTTGCTACTTACTTACAATATTTCTCATAATTTCTTGAATGAAATTTCTGCATTGTGTATCCACGAGGTGTATTCAAGAAAGAATTGGTTACTTACTGAGAATTTTTTCATAATTTCTATGAATTTAATTTCTACATCGTATATCTAACTCGTGAAAATTCAATAAAGTTTGTTACTTACTTAGAATTTTGTCATAATTTCTTGAACGAAATGTCTTTTTTTGTTTGTATCCAACAGGTGAATTCAAGAAAGAATTTGCTACTTAGACTGACAATTTTTTCATAATTTCTTGAATGAAATTTCTATGTTGTGTATCCAACGAGTTGACTTCAAGAAAGAATTTGTTACTTACTTAGAATTTTGTCATAATTTCTTGAATGAAATGTCTACATCTTGTAGTTAAGTCCAACATGTTTGTAATTCAAGAGAAAAATTTGCTACTTACTTGCGATTTTTTCATAATTTCTTGAATGAAGTATCTGTACTGTATATCCAAGAGGTGAAATCAATAAAGAGTTTGTTACTTACTTACAAATATTTTCATAATTTCTTGAATTAAATGTCCGTATTTTGTATCCAAGAGTTGACTTCAAGAACGAACTTGTTACCTACTGATAATTTTTTTCATAATTTCTTGAATTTAATTTATACATCGTATATCTAACTCGTGAAAACAATAAAGAGTTTGTTACTTACTTATAATTTTGTCATAATTTCTTGAACGAAATGTATTTTTGTTAATCAAACGTGTGAATTCTAGAACGAAATTGCTACTTAGTTACAATTTTTTCATAATTTCTTCAATGAAATTGTATATCAAAGAGTTGACTTCAGGAAAGAAATTGTTACTCACTGAGAACTTTTGAATCATTCTTTGAAATAAATTTCTACATCAATTACCTAAGGGAAAATTTTTTGTGATACAGAGAAAAAAAAGTTACTTACTTTTAATTTTTTTCCAAATTTCTTGAAACAAGTATCTGTACTGTATATCCCCGAGGTGAAATTAATAAAGAGTTTGTTACTTACTAACAAATATTTTCATAGTTTCTTGAATGAAATTTCCATGATTGACGTATCCAGGAGTTGACTTCAAGAAGGAAATTGTTACTTACTGAGAATTTTTCAATAATTTCTTGAATTAAATTTCTACATCATGTAGCTCATTTAAAATTTTTTTATGTAAAGAGAAAAAAAGTTACAGAAGTGCAATTTTGTCATAGATTCTTGTATAAAGTCTCTGTACTGTATATCCAGGAGGTGAAATCAATAAAGAGTTTGTTACTTACATACAAATATTTTAATAATTTATTTAATGAAATTTAAATATTGTGTATCCAAGAGATGACTTCAAGATGGAAATTGTTACTTACTGAGAATTTTTTTATAATCTCTTGAATTGTATTTATAATTCATGTATCTTAGTCATGTAAACAATAAATATTTTGTTACATACTTAGACTTTTTTCATAATTTCTTGATCGAATTGTCTTCGTTTTATCCAGCAGGCGAATTCAAGAAAGAATTTTTTACTTTATTACAATTTTTTCATTATTTCTTCAATGAAAATTTCTGTATTGTGTATCCAAAAGGTGACTTCAAGAAAGAGTTTGTTACTTACTTGCTTACATTTTTTTTCATAGTTTCCTAAATGTAGTTTCTGCATTTTTCATCAGAGTGCGGACTTCATTAAGGTTTTTTTTACTTTAAAAAAATATAAATTTTATAAAGAACAAGTTTAGTTTACTCTTACAGATTTTATGTGATTAAATGTTTTAAAAGATTTTTTTTTTTTTTTGGGAAAGAAAAAAAAACAACAACAAATATTAAACAAAAATTATTTCTTATTGTTAACTCTTAAAAATCTCAACAAGAGGGTTTCGGGTTATAGAATAATTTTTAACAGGGGTTTTGGATTTATCAAGATCAGCTATGTTCTTAGGTATCCACTGTGCGAAGAACCTAACCTAGTCTTCAGGGCGGTGATAACCCCCTGGAAATTTAGGACACTTAAACTCTTCTAGATTGAAAAATGGAATCCTAGGGTCACACTTTTGGATTAAAACTTTATCTGTAGGTACAATGACCTTTACGTAGTGTTTCAACTCCGAAAAAGCTGCAAATTTAACTGAGTTCCTCCTAGAAATTTCTCAGTTCCTGGCCAGTATTATTAAGTGGTGTAATCACTCTATAATAGAATCCCAGTTTGTTTATATAACGGAATTTAGTACTCCAAAAGCTTTTATCATGCTCAGACAGATTATAGTTCACTAACCAATGATAACGGTCAATTTCTTCGAGATCTAAAGACAATAATAAAAAAGCCCATTCAAATATAACACAACGAGATGATTTTTTCAAACTGATAAATTCGGTTTCATACTGTCCAATCATCTTGGAGGTTATTTATACAGTTGTTAAGTAGTGAAGTACTTAATCAAACTCTTATAGCTTTGTTATATGCTGTACTGACTTATGACAAGTGAGATGTGTCTTAAATACATCTGAATATATTTTGGGGAGGAGTCATAAGACCAGTGGACGTCAGTTCAGGGAGGAGTCATTGGACCTTCTGTAACTGAAAACTTATGTTTCATGCTCCCCTATCATCTTTGAAGTTATAAATAAAGAAAGTAGAAAATGTAGAATGTATTTGAGCATAAAAATACTTTTTCAAACTCTTATACATCCACTTAAGTTTAAAGTGAGCTATGGTTTGGGGGATGATCCCTAATAACAGCCGTATTCACTGGATGGAGGATTAATAAAAACCCTTTAGTAAACGAAAAGTAAAGAGCATCTAAAAAACTATGTTTAAAAACCCTAACAGGTCATTGAATACTCTATTTCGGTGTTTGAGTCACGTAAGGGTCAATAGTCACTTGAACTATAAAAAACGGAATATTGATAGAAATAGATACAAAACAAGTGTTCCTCGAGTAGCTATGCAATTAGAATAAAGTTCATGAAAGTAAAAAAATAGCAACCCACACATCCTAAGTCATACATTTCAGGCAACACACACCATCGAAATACTAAGAAATCTAGCTCAGAACAGTTCAACTTGCAAACTATACCTCCCAAATCATAATTTTCCGACCATACACCCCCATGAGAGGTGTTAGAAATGCAGCTCGGAAAATTCAAAATAGCAAAATATCTACCCCAAATCATAGTTCTCAGACATCACAGACCTATGAAAGACTTAGAAGTCCAACTCCGAAAATAACAACCTCGACACCCCGAAACCTCTTTTTCCGACAACCGTAACCCACGAAAGACGGGAGCCCGGGTAGGGCCCTTGAGAGTGCCAGGGGGTTCTTGAGTGCTCGTTGGGCCGTTGGGAGCTTGGGGGAAGTTTAAGAGCCGCTGAATACCCTCTGGGCTGGGTTAGAAAGACTGGAGCACTTTGAGTCTAGGGCAAGAGACCTTGCAACAATTTTCAAATAGAGCTTGTGAATAATAATGACCATAGAGTTTCATATTCAAATCATCTTCTAAAATCCTCTTTTAAATCATCTTTTAAATTGTCAATATATCCTCCATGTATCTGAACCCCTTTATAACCGAAGCACTGTGCAACTGACTCCCCTGGGTTCCAGAAGTCTGGTTCTCCTGAACCCTCATGCACCTATAGTCCATGTAACTACACCCACTGGTAACTCTTATCACGGTCACTGACCTCAGGGGCACGTCAACCCCCCATGCTCCCCATGAGGTCTCATTGGCCCATGGGATCCTTTGGTTGTTTTGTGTGCCCCTCATGTTGTGTCGTATAGTTTCATTTGTATCTCACCCGTTAAGTACCTGACCTAAATAAAGTGACTATTTATGCATTTGAACTTTTGTTTAAGTGAAACCTTTTTAAATTAACCCACGCATAGCCAAAACCCTGTACCACTGAACCCCCCGTGTTTATTTATTTTACACTTTTAAAGATAAAAAGTCTGTATAATCTATAAATACATCAACTTTATGTTGAATTTGGCTTTTTTTTCCAATTTTTTAAAGAAATTATGTTATTATTTTTAAACTTGCCACATACTGTAGATGAAAAATTTTTTATATTTTTACTGAACACACTTTAGCTGTACTCATGAGTAACTGCACCCCCTTTAACTGTCACCCGTTGGACGTCAATCCCTTCGGCACCACCGGGGGTATTAGAGGCCCATGGGCGCTGGTGGCGGTTGTGTGTCCTGCCCGTGTTTTTTTGTGTGGGTGCCATTGAAACTGAATCCCTGTTTAACTGATCCCCAAGAAAGTTAATCTACCTGCATCTGAACTTTCGTGCTAGTAAGACCTCTTTAAATGAACCCCTGTAGAACTAACGCCCTGCACAAGTTAACCCCCGTGTTGTTTTATTGAATATTGTTAAATATAAAAAGTATTTCTCATCCTTAAATCCTTAAGGTTTATTTTGAAGTTGGCTTTTTTTTCCAAATTTTTAATGAAAATCTGTTATGAGTTTTAAACTTGCTCCTCAGTTTAGTTTAAAAATCTTTAATATTTGTTTAATTAAATTTCATGATACTGTAAAATATGTAGGAAATAATCGACTCAAAACCCAAACCGATAAGAAATTAACATCAGTTTAGTTCAAAAAACTCCTTTTCATTTTAAAATTGTATTTAAAAATTTGGAAAAAACCTGTGAACAGATGATTTCATATGAAACTTGTGGCACATCCCTCCTGGACAATTCCCTCCCCATGGAAAATTCTCTTTGTGGATAATCCCTTGCTGTGAAATCAAAATTTTATAATTACATGTTACACCTGACAACACACAAGTAAAGAAGTTAAGTTAATCCTAATAAAATTTCCTAAAACACGAGGAAAAAATAATACTTTAGTGACCAAAAGATGCCAATGCCCCCAAAGAAACACACACAGCACAAAGAGACATACACGACCCCTAGCTCCCCGAAACATCATTTCTGCATTGTAAAGTGCATAACCACCCTCTATTCTCCATTTTACCAATCCCAGGACTGCTTTTCTTTTAAAATGTTAATCGAACATTTCCGATTAGTCGATAGGTATTTTTCAAATTTATAACAAATTACCTTAGTTAATAGATCCTTTTGGGCTGCCTTAACTGTTAATCAGTTTAATCCTTTTTTTCTCCACTGATACAATCAATCACTAATTAATATTGTTTATTGTCTAAGTATATTAAGCTATCTCCTGTCCTACAGAAATGTGGGGTCAAACCAATTTTTTGTCTGCTTTTCAAAATGATCGTATTTGGAAATCTGTCATTTAACACTAAGAAATAAATTGAGAAACCCCTTTCGCAATAAAAATAGGCTTAGCAGTAATTAATCTCAGTGTCGGTGACAATTCAATCAGGTTACAGAAGTAAAAATGGAGTAACTTTTTTCAAAAAATTCGCAAATCCCGTAAATTAAGGACGTAATCGCCCTCTTCAAAAACATCACTTGTTCTATTAGCGAACCCATGAAACGAAATCAGTATGATAGCGTTACACAATCTTACCCCAAGATCCAAAAATGAAATCCATGTAGCGTTTTTATTAATAGGTTTAAAAATCTATTATCCAAGTTTTAAAAAACCAACCTACTAATAAGCTTACGTAGAAATGACCACGGATTAAAACTAAAAAAAAACTTGTTTATAATGAACTAAAAATCTACGTCAGAAAAACTTGTCCTTAATAATAGGATCGGTATTGCGTAAATCTCTTGGCAAAGAAAGAGTGTAATGACCAGTAGAATAGAATTACCTATCAGAAAAAAACCTGTTTGGTACGGGGGCGTCGTAGAATTCAATAGATGGTAAAAAAAAAAACCATGGAGATTGCTATATGTGTAAGCAAAGTATAAGTTAGCACTCTACTAACAACATGCACTTTTGGTGTCACTCCTTAAGTAGAAAAGCATGGAAGCATAAAACGATATCATCATTGTAATAATTTTGGTCTAAAACGCCTAACTGGAGGTTTGCAAGAACACCTCTCGTATATTCCTCCACCAAGCTCCCTTAGTAAGCTGCGTAATTTAGGTACACACAGTAATATATCAAATTATATTATTAGAGGCGTGGTTCTGTTAATACAGGGTTCGACATCGAATTTGAGTGTCTTGCATTCGACTCCTGCTTGGGTGTTTTTTTCACTCATGGTTTTTCCCTTCTATACGATCATTTCCAGATAATTTTACGGTTTTTGTAAATATGATGCAATCATTCTTTAAAGCATGTCCCAGGAAGGTATTTGGTCAAGCAGCTGCATTCAAAAGTTTGCAATGGCTTGCAACAACATTCTGAATAGATCACTAAATCCATACTCCGACAAATGGCGTAATTTTGTCAAAATACTGTGGGGGGACGGGTGGTCAAAGTTGGAGCCAAATAAAAAAGGTAAAGTTGTATTAAAGAAAACTGACCTGTTTTAGTGGATGCTTGAATTATGCAGGCTTATATTGGTTTTGACAACATTTTTGGAGAAACTATATCTTAGCTAGGAGGGGGAAATTGGGGTCTAAAGGAATATTGAAGTTCGAAAAAGGAAGCTGCCCCCTCTGCTCCATAGCAAATTAACCCCTGACCCCAACCCCTTGCCACTTAGTGGTTAGAGAAGTGTAGGCATGTGGCTCTGGAACCACTCAAAGTTGTATATTAAGAGGAGGATTACTTATTGTTATACTTACTTATTCAAATTATTTACTTGACAATTCCGCCGTAATATTCTCCTCATACGTAAGATTGTGCATCCAAAGAAGAAGAAAGACAAATGAAAACAATTCTGCAGGAGAATTCAGGTACTTCTTCCCAAAATTGGGGAAGAAGTAAGGAGCGACATTAAAACTTAAAACGAACAGAAATTATTCCGTATATGAAAGGGGCTGTCCCCTCCTCAACGCCTCGCAATTTACACTAAAGTTTGACTCTGTCTCACAACTTCATTTTTTAAACAGTAAAAAAGTTTAGCGTCAAGCGCGAGGCGTTGAAGAGGGGACAGCCCCTTTCATATACGGAATAATTTCTGTTCGTTTTAAGATTTAATGTCGCTCCTTACTTTCAACTTACTTTCCTTTTGAGATCCAAAGCGACAGTCAATCAGTGAACTGAGCACATTGTGCAGAAGTGATGCTAAATTAAACAAAAAACAAATTGTGAAAACAGTTGAATTCAGAGAGAGACTGAGGTTAGATGGGGGAAACAATCTCCTTCTAATTTAAGAAAATCATGTTTTGCTTTTAGCTTTAATGTTGCTCCTTGCTTTTAGTTGAGCAAACTTGTTTTTTATTTAATTTCTAATTTTTAATAACGCGGCTCCTCTTCCACGTTAAATTCTCTCCCACCCAAAAAATTCCTCCATGGAAAGTTCCTTCTTATGTTCCTCCTTAAGACAAAAGTTTAAAAAACGTTAAAAAAAAATGTTCAGTGAGAAGTTATTGCCATCTAGGGCTGATTAAGAAACGGTAAACGTTCTTTCAATTAATCTTAATAGTAACAGTTGTCCACGCAAAGAAATCTACAGGAATTTGCAAAAAATAGCCAGAAACCCTTCATTTGCTTTGATTCGATAGTATAATGGATAAAAGAAGATTTATATCTTCTTTGGACTTCACTTTCCAACTTGTGAGTAAAGGCCTTACGACTGCTCCCTCTTCTTTATCTTTGGTTCAACACATAAAAACAAACGCAAAATTTGGTAAAAATTTTGCTTTGATTCGATAGTATATAGATAAGAAAGCTTTATATCTTCTTTGGACTTCACATTCCAGCTTGTGAGTAAAGGCCTTAAGTTGTAGGTTTGCAATTATTATCTTGGCCCCTTTGCTCACTTTTGTAATTTAGTTTTTGCACTTCTTTTTGTCAAATGATCTTAGGCCTCATAAAATATTGAAGCCCAAGAAGCAAAATTAATAAAAGAATGCTTTCTTTTGAAAAGTTCCAAATTTTTCGCAATAATACAGGAGAAAAATTGCAATTACTTTTGTAATTTTTGTAAAACTAAATAATTTTTTTAAATTATATTAACTACGTATCTACAATACGTTTAATATCGTTTAGTTTTCTAAAACCTCGGTATATTTTATATACCTTTTATTTCAAAACCAGCTGTATTTTCATCTTCAAATTCAAATTTTCCAATACTGAGTATAAATCCCCCTTAGACACTTTGTTTAGTGTTTCTGTACACTTAGTTAGACTGAGAGCAAATTGCAGCTGAAAATACTCGTAATTAGAACTAAAGTGTAATATAAATATCAAAAATGTAACAATTGAACATAACTAACAAAGGAATATACGGCTTAGTAGACTTTGCCATCACTACCACCAATACTTGTGTCACCACCAGCACCAAATCCTGTATTTGCAGCAACTATTTTAATCCCGCCATTGCTTCTGGAATTTTGAGCGGCATTTGTGGCCGCCTTTGCAGCAAGCTCCGCTACATTGGCAGCTGCCCATGCTTTTTGAGCTGCTCCAATGGCCTGGTTAATTTGAGACAGTATCGTAGCTTTCGCGGTTTCTGCCACTGCTGCAGCTTCTGAAAAGGAAATTTTGATAATATAGTCTCAACTATATATATATATATATATATATATATATATATATATATATATATATATATATATATATATATATATATATATATATATATATATATATATATATATATATATATATATATATATATATATATATATATATATATATATATATATATATATATATATATATATATATATATATATATATATATATATATATATATGTTATGTTATAATTTTATCTTAAGATAATACCATTGTGACTGTGCAAAGTTAAAAGTTAATTGCGTGCTTTTATATTCAAACTAAAATAATACAAAACTGAAGTCGGTTTCTAAAGGACTCGGTAAGGGAAAAATAAGTCCCTTTTTGTCGCTTGTATCGGTGCATCAAGGATTATCACAGCCTAAACTCATTGGTAGGTTGGACGCTATTCAGAGTAGGTTATTCCTAATTACGACGCCATTGGATCTATGGTAAAACAAAGAAAGAATCATTTACCAATCTACTGACATCTCGGTCTTCCAATAAATTATATTAATAAAAACAAATTTAGTGGTTATTATTAATATTACCAATCTCATTGTTGTTAACGCTCCATTGCTTGGCTGCTTATCAGTGCAGTTTTTCCAAAATGAATCAAGTTCAAGTTCTTTATTAATCAATAAAAAAAAATTTTTTTTGACAAAACTATCAAATTAATTACCCACAGTGAGAATAACTCGTGTGTGGGTTTATATACACTCAACAATAAATAACTAATACTATCTCCAGATACCATAATAAAAAGATTGCTCTTCAACTCTCCGTACGGTAACAACAAACAAAATCCGCAAAAAATCAAAGTAACCAAATAAATAAAATGAAATGAGGAGCATCCACCCCCAAAAATAAATCAAATTAATAATTACTAATTAAATGATTCATTAATCTAATTTTATTATTAACCAATGAATTATTCAAATCTATAAAACTATGAAATTTATTCCAATTATATATAATACTATGCCTTGGTGAAAAACGGGACCTTTCAGATTTTATTCAAGCCTGACGGACTACAGAACTGCCATGGGTCAAATATGCATGCAAAACATGATTATAATACTGAAAAAAATTATTATGCAAATTAAAATACTCAGGCAAAAGACCTTGAACATATTTAATCATATAAAGAACAGAATGGAAAGAAGAGAAGAGATCCAGTGGAAGGATATTCAAAATTTTATACATACTTTTTGTTGACGATTTACCAGGGTAAGAAAACGGGCTAGGCAGGAAATTTTTCAATAGACGCAGAGCTTTATTTTGTTGCCTCTGAAGAGGAAGAATATGAGTTTTAAAATTATTCAAAAAAATTATGGGACAGTAATTTATATATGAATGCACTAGGGAATGATAAAGAGATTTTAGGGCAAAAAACGGCAGAATAAATTTAAGATGATTCATCATTCCAATATTTCTCGCCAGTTTCATTCAAAGATAAATTGAATGGCTTTTAAATAATAAACTTGAATCCAGTATTATCCCGAGATATTTAATATCATCAACTCTTTCAATTTCAATGGGTAGGCTTTGAATATTAATCATCATAATTTTTCATTTTGAAAAATGATTCAGCTTGTAGAAATGACTCAAATCATCCATTAACCGCAGATAATATTTTCTGGGATGACGGGTTTGGAAGAATTTGAGAAAGAATTTTGAGTAGGTTCGAAAGGAAAGCAAACATTTTTTGTGAATTTTTCAGGTTTTCATGTTTCAGAAGGGTTGTACCAAGATCCCAGTTATTTTCCTATACAGGATATGGGACATTTTTTTTTCCAAACGGTTAATGGCAGTAGACCTGTCCTTATTTTTATATTATTTTGATTGTATATTTTTGAGTGTTCTCTTGCTCAGCTACTAGCTTTATAGAAAAAAAGAGCAAAAATGTCACTTACGTTGAGCGTGGTGATTAGCAGCATATTTTGCGGTGCTTGCAGCTTCCCCGGCGACCGATGCAGCTGAAAAATAACCTTTATTTTCAAATTATCAGGAAAATCTAAAGATCAATATCAATGCTGAATTTTTTCAGTATAAACATTTTTGGTTGGTAGGGTATTTCGTTTTGGTATATTAATATAGTTTTCGGTTTAATAGGAGGAAAACACTTCTAGGGGTCGGAGGGGCGAGCGTGATTTTAAACTTCATTTTATGGGAGATATAAGGTTCAAAGTTAAAGAAAGTGACAGATCCAGGGGGAGGGGGCGTGGGCTCCCTAACGTCGTCTAAAGTAGTGTAATTTACTTAATCAACGCAAATTTGCGTTAACTAAACTTGCTCCTAGCGCAAGTTTATCGGATCAACCTATTTTGCTCCCCCCTCCATGCTAAACAAAAGGTCCTTGATCCGTCTCTGGTTACAGGGCTTTAGAATTCATCCATTCTGAAGCCTCTTAGACACATTCAGAGACTGTCAACTCTTTTAACAAACAACAAAAGTACGAAGAACAATAGGGAAATCTTTTGCAAGACAGTGGAGATAATTTGAATGAATATTTCGGCCCTATGTCCAAGGGCTGTCCTCAGCAAGACAAAAATATATCGAATAAAAAAGACTCACAACAACATGCGACCAATAAAACCAAAAAGTAAAATTTTTTCAAAAAAGTGCTAGCATGCTTACTTCAGCAAAGTTCAACCAGGACTGATAAAAAGTAAGGTAAAACAAGGCGATTCAATGAGATGAAAGAAAAATAAATTAAAAACACGTTCTTATTGCTAACCCAGCTTTTTTGGCAGCTAACCTCAAAGGTCTTTTTGTGACCGGTTCTGTGTTAGTGTCTATCGGTTTTTTAAAATATTTTGTAAGATTATTTTTAATTAAATTTGTGTATAGAGCATTTAGTGTATATTCCCCCAAGTTCCTATTTGACGAAATGTTATTATTAATCTTAAATCTGATTTCAATTGATTCTTGGACTACCTGCTTTATGCCTAGGTCATTGCTAATAAGGGCGGATTCATCAAAAAGTATAGTGTGGTTAGGATTTCCAAAAATATGGCTGTCTAATGCAGAACCAGATGAAACAGCGGAAATATTAGAATGGCACTTAAAATTGCCCAAAACTTTTCCCGATTGCTTGAAACTTTCAAAACCCACGCCTAGGCTAAAGAAGCCATACATTTTTCTGGGAGGTACAAGAGTGTTAAAGGGTAATTAAATGCGCCAAGAAACTTGCTGTCCTCGATCAGTTTGGACTTTACGGCCACAAATTCCTGAGCCAAGGGGAGCCTAATGTAAATAAAAATGCGGCTGGCGATGTCATTTTATTAGTTGAGGTATGGGACCCCTGAGATCTGGCACTTAGAATTGCGCAAAACTTTTCCCGATTGCTTGAAACTTTCAAAAACCATCGCCTAGGCTAAAGAAGCCATACATTGTCTGGGAGGGTCAAGAGTGTTAAAGGGTCATGAAATGTGCCGAAAAACTTGATCAGTTTGTTCAGTTTGATCAGTTTGTCCTCGATCAGTTCGGATTTTACGGCCACAAATTCTTGAGCCAAGGGGAGCCTAATGTAAAGTAAAATGCGGCTGGCAATGACAGCTTCCGCATGGTGCAGCTGAGTTTAGCACCTATTCACAAGTAGGGTCCTACTATTACTAATATCAGCTACATAGTTTACCTGAGGCTGCTGCTTGACTACTGACACCTCCTCCACTACCTCCAACAGAGACAAGATTAATTACATTTGCATTACCACCTCCACCTCCTCCTTTAAGACTTCCACCTACAATCATCACTGGCAGCGAAATGAGCAGACAAATTTGAAGACAAAATATTTGCAAAAAAACCTAAATAAAACTGAATATAAGGAGGTAACAAATGGAAAATAACTGGGAAGAAAAATACTTATATTCTGGTAAGAGAACAGGAATAAATCAGGGGCAGGGAGGGGGAATGTGGCAAAATTTAAAAGCAAAAGGTAACAATCTGTAATAATTTCAGCCAGTAAACACATTTAAAGTATTTCTCAGATACAAATTTTTGTACGGTTTTATTTGACCCTGTCTGTTTAGGTCAAAGATCAAAACATATACCCAACTGTGATGTGTTCTTTACGTTCACTTTGAAGGATTCAATAGTGTGAGGGTCCTTGAATAACTTTACAGTGTACTATGACCAGCCTGTACTTTCACTTTTATTGTTTAGAAAAAACTGTTTGTCAAAGTAATGGGGGAAAAATCAGTTTTGGTTTTTAATGCACTGAAAGAAATTTGTTTTTCAGTTTATTTTTATTGTATTTATTTTAGCATGAAGTGATTTTTTATCTCTTTTAAACTGAAACATACCGTATATGGACAATCGTACAGATTCAACAGCTTGTCGAATTTGTAATTACTTTGAATGTCTAGTTTTTCTCTTTAATGTATTGCTATGTTTTCTTTTTCGTTTTTTTTTAATTATTGCTCAGTCTTCTTGTCGTTAATGTGGAGGGTTTTCAGATTAATTATTTCTGGTTATTTATGCTGTGACACATAATCCAGTTTACAGAATTGTTAAAGGCATCACTAGGTTCTGCTAAATTCAGTACATTCTGCGTGTTCACAACCCTAAAACTCCCTATCAAACATACATCCTCATTGAAATAATAAAAATATACGCCAAGATGAGAAACAAACTAACCTCTTTCTAAAAAATAAAGACAAGTATTTTTACTGAAAGAGATGTCTAGAAACACTATCGAAAATTCATTTGCCATCGATTATATACCAAAGAACAAGGCAAGAGTAGCGAATCTTTCTTTTGTCTGTTTAAATAGGAAACAGAGATCCAATTTCATTGTCGTTGTTTTCAATGGTCAATTGCTTACACTTTGTGGGGAAAAACAAGACAATAATAAAACTATAAGAGATTCATTGATCCAAAAATGTCTGAATAGATTGTTGGCGATTAATGTCACTTTGACATTGGCTGAAGATACGGCAATAAAATTATCTTAAATAGAGAAGAGCATAATTTTTGTTCGTTTCAAGCTTTAATATTGATCATTATTTTTATTTTAAAATCTATTCAGACATTTAAGGCTACTTCTTGAGTTAATAGTCACGAATCGCGCCAGATGGAAACTACCTATGTTTGTAAAGCTGGAAAATACCTATTATTACTATTATTATGTCATACTACCTATTTGTAATTTATAATAGTAGTAATGATCCTATTACTACAGACGGACTATTACTACTACAGATATCTAGTACTACAGACGGTACATGCCTTACCAGACTGGTTGCTGAGGCAACACCCATTTTCTGGGCCAATCAGAGATGTTTCTACTAGCGGTACTGCAATATACGGTAACTTGATCAGTATAGTAATCGGATTCAATATAAGGAGTTATTTTCATTATAGTTCATATTAGTAAGAGAATTTAATTCAGAGAGAGAACAGTTTATTGTTATTTGAGACGATATTAGCAAAGAAAATGAGTGGTATGTTTACACTACTGGAGCTTGATGGTGGAGCCGGTAGCAGCAATGATACAAAGACAAGAGTATCAAATGTGGCAGTGGAAATTACACGAGGATGTAGACTAAGCCTTGAATGGGACGATATATATGCAAGACATGTAATAACTTTGAGCAAATTTCAGTTGGAGGAGCAACTATGCTTTGCAGTGAACTGAAAATTGTGCATATAAATAGACTTCAAGCTGCTTTAGATACGCTAGTGAAATATATCGAGGAGAATAAATTGAATCAGTGAATATTATTGTTATTATATTCAATAGAATTGTTTCTAAATAGAAGGTATTTTTTCTATAGTAGGTTAGTGTATATTTTGAAAGTTGAAAAAGAATCCTGGTTAGTCTGAAGTTGGTTGTGAGAGTGTTAGGACTCTAAAAAATGGATAGATTTGAGAAGGAGATAATCCTAGGGAATCTTGTGTTTATGGCTAAACTTTGATTCTAGATGATGATTTACTGGAGTTATCTGTTCAAAGGAAGATATTTTCTCAGGGAATGCTTGTCAATATAATGAAAACTGATTCTCTGTCATTAGACCATTGCATGAAGCTTTTACGTCGTGGTTCAAAGGCATTTACACAATTGATTGACATATTAATCACGACAAAACCAAATGATATTGTGGATTTGCTTTTGAATGCACTAGCTTAAGAATTTAAGACTATGATTTTTTCACGAGAAAGATGTTGTTCAAAGAGTATTTACTCCTCTCTCTCTCCCACCCGATTTGTTGATCATAGCTCAGTTTCATTTTGGCGGCGAGAGTGTCAACACATGAAAAATGTTCCATACATGTCCACTAGGCATGTATACACTGGGCAGCTGGTAATCATGTGAGACTTGTACAAGGATTGATGAGTATGATGAAAAGTGCAGATTATGCAACCCGTGTAAATTGCATAGAGGATATGCCGTATAAATTAAAGGTTGTAATTCCTGTATTGAAGAGGAGTGTGACTCTCACCCTAGAGGACACCTATGCTCTAATTGCCACTATGATAAATGTAATCAGTGGGAGAATACATATCCTGGTATGATTGGGAAGAATCCTAAACTTGATTTTAGTTTATTACTACGAGAATGGTATCGTCGTGGCTTTAGATTGTTTTGGGAGGAGGAACCAGGTCTACAATTCAACTATTGGAACAACAAAAGAATTTGATTTCTACGTTATCGTTGTGAAGACAATGGCTACTATGATTATAAGCCTACTGATTTTTATTTGGCTGTTAGAAAATGTGATTCACCCCTCGAGGACACTGTATGTGACATTGCTTCAAATAAGGGAATTGAAACCCACGAATTTTACAAAATGAATGGAAATAGTATGATTGACTATACAAAAAGATACGATAACAGTGGAGTTACATTATGCTGTAGACAATGTGACCCTGAAATTGTAACACATCAGAACCAGTATACTGTGAATTGTGATCATCTACCTGCATTAGTTGTTCTCGACAAATACCTATACGTAGTAGAAGAAGAAATCGAAAGAGTAGAAAAGTCTTTTTTTGTCATGTATGTACATTATTTTTATTAATAAACAATTTTACATACATTTTTAGAACATTTTAATCGTAGGGCGCTAAAATCAATATTAATCACACTTGAAAGTATATTTTCCACTAGAAAGTCGTTCAGTCGAGGAAAGTCAAAGTAAATACTGAGAAACTGCTTGTAGGTATAGCCACGAAATCTGAACATGAAAAAGAGCATTGCATGAAAGCCACATGTCGTAGTCGTTAAATCCTGTACTCTCCTCTGATTTTGAATAATAGTTTTCCCACTACTCTCAATAAAGTTGTTGATGTGTGGAGTGTAGAATTTATATCATAGGCCAAGAGGATTAAAAAATTTGATATTCTTTGCTGTTTGAAAGATGCATAGCCAATGACCTGTCTTCAAAGTCAATGGACTGCTATTAACAATGATTAGGGTATTTGGAATAACACTTGGAATTTTTTCAATGAAGTCCGATGGTATTCAATAGGAGTTACATTGAGACATGTATAAATTCATATTAAATACGCTGATTATTTGGTTTGTGTTCATGGTGCAAGGTCTAATAGAACAATGCCGTCAGGTGTAATTTCCCAATAGGTTTCAAATTGACTCAGTGATATCAATGTGATACTTTCAGTCAAAGCATTGGCAAATGTGCACTCTAAACATAAATTCTCCGTTCATACTATGCTCATATCTTGAGTGCCAGACAGGTCCAAAACAATTACACCATGATTCTTTGAAAACATTGAACTGGTTATACCATTTTCAAATAGTTGAGAGTCATGATCTAGGGATTGCATGGTCAACTCAAGTTCAAGTTCAATATGGGTTTTAATTCAAAAAAAAATATATATAAAAATACAGTTAACTCAGTTCCTTGTGCATTGATGCACGTTTGGGCTCGTAATAATTGCACACTCTAAATACAGCGTGGCCTCCTGTCCTCTCCAATTTCCACCCCGAACCGCCATCAAATTACAATAAATTTAACACAACTTCTCCTCCACTCACACCCCTTGAAGTATCAAACTAAAATATGATAATTAATAATAATATCGAAAAATTCTAAACATAATAATAATAAAATAAATCTAGTAAATAAATATTTAATCTTTTTGATATTTTTCACATTCTTTTTAATGGAGCCGAGAGACATATATGACTTCAGCTCTTGCGGAAGTGCATTCCACTGTCTAGAACACGCAATTCTAGGAGAAAATTCCGACCTAGCTGTCGGTGTCGGGGGTATATAAATGTCTGATGAAGATCGTGTATTTAAACTATGGATTTGTGATGCTAGTGTGAATAAGCCTTTAAATGGTGATGGGAGTGTTCCTGAAAAATATTTAAAAGAAAAAACGGTGCAAGATAGTCTGTAAAGTGATGCCATTGATAGTCTGTTTGGTGCTGGGCCTAAAATTTGAAGTGCTTTATTGTGAACTGAGTTTAGTCTCTGTAGATGTGTCTTGAAATTAGATTGCCAAACTGTAGAACAATATTGAATGTGAGGCTTGATAACTGCATTGTAAATCAGGATCAGTATTTTCTTAGGGACATGGTGACTGAGTTTTCTCAAGATTCCAAGGTTCCTTGAAAGCTTCGTCTCGATACTTGGTATGTGGCGTCTGAACGAGAGGTTTTCGTCGATTAAAACCCCTAGGTAACGAACGTGTCCTTTTTCTGGTCTCTTGATAAGTCCACGAGAGGTTTCAGTACCTAGCACATCAGGAGCCAGCAAATCTATACGTGAAAAAAAAATAAAACACTCGATTTGTCAATGTTGATGACTAGACGATTTGCGTCCATCCACAGGTACGTTTCTTCAAGAATGTCTTGTAGCTTCGTTTTGAGAGACTTGCTGTTCCGTTCTGAGCTTGCCATAAGTGAATCATCCGCAAATGCCGTTAGTTCATCCTCGGCTTCTACTATAGACCCCGGCGTCGTTTGTGGGTGACATAGTTTGCAGCAATAAGGGCTACGACTTGCAGGAGTCAGTACTTGCTGAAGATTATTTACGTGAACAAGAAACAATGCTGGTCCCAATTTAGAGCCCTGTGGCACCCCGCAGTTAACTACGACATAATTTGTATGGTCATTTCCTGTGTACATTCGACGATTTTCCAGGTAAGACTTAAACCAGTCTAGGACTTGGCCACGAACTCCAATATGATCCAGCTTTCCAAGTAATATTTCGCGTTGCATGCTATCAAACGCTTTCTTAATATCTAGAAGCACTGCTGCAGGTAAAGCACCCGAATCTAGGATTCTGTTTACGAATAAATTTAGTGAAGTAAGGGCGTCTTCGGTTGAATGGCCAGCCCTAAACCCGAATTGGCGGCTGTTAAAAAATCCTTTGGCCTCTAAATATTGGTAAAGCTGGTTTTTCATTGGCGTTTCAAAGACTTTCGAGAAAACTGATAGAATTGAGATTGGTCTATAATTTTCTGTGTCTCTATGACTTCCACCTTTGTGAAGAGGTATTATCTTTGCCTTTTTAACATTTCAGGAAAGACCCCTTTATCTAATGAAAGATTTACAAGGTAAGTTAGCGGCTCAGCAATGGTGGTCATTACTGCTTTCAGTGCCTTTGTGTGGACCAGGTCGAAACCTGGTTTCGACCTGGTTTGGAAAAATTTGCCAAACTTTTCGACCATCCTTCCCGCTTTCCGTCAGCTTTTGCTGCAGGTAGCCACGCTTTGCTCTTCGTAACACAGTCCGAAGGACTTTCCTGTATTGCTCATACTCCTCTAGCCGAGCTAAGCTAGGAAAGCATCTATACTCTCCCCAAAGGTGGTTTTTCTTATTCACACAGGCCAGAAGGCCATCCGTCATCCAGGGGCTAGTTGGCTGGTCTTTTTTTCGTTTATTAGTTCTCGGGTTTTTCACGCAACATCTACTGTATACATCCAAGAACGTCGAGTGAAATGACCCAAATGCTTCGCTTACATCTTGAATCTCCATTACGTTGTCCCAGTTTAATTGCTCTAGTTCCTGTTTTAAATTCTTCAAGTTTTCCTCTGTTAAACATATAATCGGTAACTTAGGGTTGATTCGGGACCTTATATTAGTTGGTTCTGAAAGGCCGAGTGTTGCATGAATGGGGAAGATGTCTGATGTGTCGCTGACGAGGACTGCCACCGACTCTGGGAGCAAGGAGCTGAATATGTTGTCGATAAGTGAATGCGTACTCTCAGTAGCCCATGTCGGAATCGTAAAAGCAGGATATAGGCCTGAACCTGCCATATTATTTAGAAAATCTGCTCCTTCGGCCGTTAGCGGAATACTGAGGTTAATATTAAAATATCCCATGAGAATAAGCTCATTTGTTTGACACTTTGCTAGCTCCAGAACTTGAGCCATATGTTCAATAAACTGAGACGTTTACCCTGACGTAGAACGATAAATTTCACCCAAAATAATTTTTTATTTGGGGACAGCCATAATTCTAGGAACAACGACTCGAAAATTCCTTCAGTATTTCGTGTAAGGTCTTGCCTAATTTGAACCGTGTGTGTGTCACGGATATAAATTGCTATATCACCCCTTTTCATCTGTTTTCTGTGTAGAAAATGGCTAGTGTAACCTGGAATATCCAAAAGGCTTTCGGTTTGTTGTGTAATAAATGTTTCACTTACCAACTGCAATCGGCGGTCCGTCGTGAAAATTCCAGAAGAGCGAGGAGTCAAAAACAATGAACATACCCAATTGAACTTCTTTATGGAACACTGAAAGGAAACAAAAACAAACTAGATACCTTGAATTTTGGGAACATGAAAAAAGAAAATAGAAAATTGAACAAATATGAAACAAAAAAAGAAGAAAACAAAATTTTCGCTTTACATCCTTCACTGTCATACAACTTAAAACAGAATTACTGTGCGGCTTCAACAATAATTCAAAAAACTTCTCACGATATCACGTACATAAAAATTAAATATCGGAAAAAAACAAAAATGACAAAACTACTTGTCGGAAACAACCTCCTCTGGGTCATTTTTGGCAAACAGTTTTAGCGGATCGAAACAGTCATCATCGTATTTAACCCACTGCTGTGAGGTTTTTGACTTTTTTGTCTCCAGCCAGAGTTTCACGTTATGCTGGACCACACGAGTCTCACTGACCTTCTCTGCTCCCTTTGCTTTTTTTAGCTTGTAACGGAGAGCCAATAATTCCTTTCTTCGCTTTCCTAATTCAGCAGGTAAGTCAGTTGACACGATGTAGCCCGTTTTCTTTAGTTTACCACATTCTTTAAGAATCAATGAGTGATTATAATTCTTGAGCTGCACGAAAATAGGCTCAACTGCTTTTTTCTTACCGCTCCGCAGACTAGGGCCAACACCATCATCAGACGCGGTGAATTTTTTGACCCTAAACGCAACACTGATACCTATTTGATCAGGATCTGCAATCCCGAGTTTTTTTCCGAAGAAATTTTTTACTGTATCACGAAAATTTTCAGATTCATTTGGAGTATCGATCCCGTGAAGCAGAATATTGTTTCTCCGTGTATGTAAATCCACTCCAAGTGCAGACGATTTCACCTTAATCAGTTCCAATTTTAACAGCTTATTTTCTGTCTTCAAGACCTTATTTTCTTGTTGTAGCATCGAAATCGTAGCAGTTAACTCATCCATTCGCCGGTCAAAATGCTCTTTTGTTAGTGATGTAGCCATCTCTCATTTTTTCAACAATAATGCCGCACAATTTCGAAAATCCTTAAAAAGTCATGAAAGGAAACTTACTCGCAAGGACCCGTAATATATAATATCCAGATATTACTTAGGGCCCACTTTTAGCAATCTCAATCAGTCAAAACTTATTATCCAAATTGTTTATCCAAGCAGCGTCCTTTGGGCAAGTGACGTAGCTAATCCAAATTCATTTCACACCCGGAGACCTTCACTGTCTGAATGCTAACAGGTAACTGTTTCCGTAGGTAACAGGTAACAGGTAACTCATACAGAGTTCCGTAGGATTTTTTATCAAATGATATAGTGTACAGTGGAATTCCATTCACTTTGAACACAAGGCTAGATAGACCAAAAAAATTAAAATCATGGGGGGATGCAGTCCAGGATCCAACGGCACTAGCACTCTTCACAAAGGCCAAAGCAAGTTTTGATGGGATTGCTCCATTGATAAATGATGAATCGGTATAACTGCGATAGCGAGTGGCAACGTGACGTTGATTAGTGATCGTATGGGGGACAAGAAATTTAATGTTGTTACCATTGGCTCGTAGTTTTTCCACTGCCAATGCAACACAGCTCATAACCTGTTGTTTTTGAACATGAAGAATTGCCGAAGTGATAATGATATTTGCATCGGGTGCTGCAGCAAGTGTTTTTCTCAAAATGAAATTCGATGGAGCTAGTTGTAGACTTATGTCAATCTTGATATTGGGAGGTATCAATTGGGATATATGGAATATCTTATGATTTAATTTTCCAACTAGATGATACTCCTGGGTCACTGCAGCAGTTAACTCACCGTCAGAATCAACACCTGATCTATATTCATAGCCCAGTGCCCGACCTCTCAACTCCTTATATGGCTTTGGCGTCATCATCATAAATTGTATGTAGATTCCATAGTTGAATAAATTATTGCTATTGCTCACCAATGTTCCATTAATGAATATATTAATTTGTTTGAACAAGTTGTGTAAGATACAGTTTTCATAGGACAGGCGATCGGCAGCAATGGGAGTTGTATTGTCTGACTTTTTCTTTACCACAACATTTAAATCAATAAATGTTGATGACCAATCAATGAAATAGTCTTCATTGGAAAATATCTGAAAGTGTATATATTCCGAAAGGGGTTATTGAGGATGAAATTGTTCATAGTAGCCATACTTGACACTGACATCAACATTTTCAGCATTGAATAGATTCAATGAGGAGCTGATTGATGGATGTGATTATTTGTCAGGGAGATAGGTCATCTTAAGAGAAAAAATCCTTCTTTGATCTAACAATCTTTTTCTTCTCCTTATTGGTCATCTTTGTTTTATTCCTCGAAGTCGTTGTTGATATATTTTCCTTCCCACCTGGGTAGAGACTGATGAGTGAATGATGACCACGCACCCTTTTTAATCCCTTCTCATTTTTGCTGAAATTTTAATTGTTCGTCTGCGGCTCTGGCTGACGATCTAGTATTTTCTTTAACGCCTTCGTTGAAATTTTTACCCGACCCCCAGTCCTGTAGTGTTGAGGCAGCAAAATTTGATGCAGCAGGTACAAGATATTTTCTGTTTAGGGGTATTGCTGAACGAAATAACCTAGCAAACCATCTACCAAGACCATAACCAGACATTGTAGTACGCCCCATGTAATAGTCCAATCCGTGACCTATTTGACAAGGACTTAGAGCACCAACATAGCAGTCAATATCAGGACAGACAAATGGATTTCTTCTATTGTTCATCTTAGGCAGTGACGATGGGTCGAAAATGATATGTTATCACAGCTAAAGTTTTTGATATTGCTAGAGGATCACCTAATTCAGTTCTTAGTGTTATTCAATTCAATTTCAATTCAATTTATTAAATACTACAATAAATACATAAATACACTTAAGTGCTAGAGGCCCCAAGAAGCATAGCTTGTAGAAGACCTCGTATCAATCACAAAATCCACACAAAAAAAATTCGGGAAACAACAAAAATTCAACAATATCTCAAAAATATAAACACAATGTGAGAAAAATCAACAAAAAAAAACAAAAAAAAACAACTGCTACACATTAACCTTTGACTTAATTTTATCCAAACTGAAAATGTCCTGTAATTTATCAAAATTCCAAACCATTAGTAATATTATTAAACAACGGGGTTCTAATCTCATTCAACATAATAAGAGAGGAGAAAAGAAAAAAAACTATATAAAAAACTTTAACTGACAGAGTTCCAAACATGAAATATTTACGGGGATATAGTGAATCTGCTTTATATGATAATGATAAATATGGTCCTGATTGGTTTTTCGCTCAAGAACTCGTAGGAGAGGGACATTGCTATTGCCAACTCTGGATGTTTCAACAAATGAGGCATAGAGAAATATACAAGTGTCCGAGGAGAAGGCTGGTGGATACTTAGCAAAAATAACATTAGTGCTTCTGGCACTTTTACCATTGATTATGTTGAGTTTAAAGCCCAAAACATCTTTTAGATTATCATTGAGAATAACCTTTTCATTGGCAATGGGTGAGCTAATGTATATCCTCCCCTCTTCCTTTGAATAGTTGAAATGAAAGGCCCCTTTTTTTACGAGCGTTAACTCTTTTGTTGATAGAACGACACAAATAATTCATACAAGTGAGTTCCTGGTATGGTGATTCAGCACATGGATAATTCAACCAATTGATCTTTTGAATTTTAGGTTATTCGCTAACGGCTGGTGGCCAATCACGGGATCTAATGTTTATATCATATTTGCGATCCTTACTCAGGATATCATAGGTATTTTTGAGAATCTCTTCATCTTTGGTGTCTCGCAGACGATAATTTATGGGTCTGGTTTCTAGGATTTTTGCCACTTTAAGAAGTTCAGTGGACCACAAGTAATTACCCTTTTCAAAAATATTAGTTGTCCTACTAATTCGAATAATGTCACCGACATTGAATTTCTTCATGACAATCGTTCCATTAGAATACTGTTTAAGAAAAGTATCAAATGCATCATGATCAGAATGATGAACTTCCGTTGGGGTTGAGTTGGACAATGATCGATGAGGTCGTTGATTATAAATCAACATGATATATATAATTCATGAGTAAAAGCAGGTGTATTTTTCAATGTACAATATTTTGAAATTAAAAGTCCAATAGTTCTTATGAATCATTCGGCCAATGAAGCCTTTATAGGACTATGACTATGATCGAGCATTGTATGATATTTCTTTATTACTTTTTCGACATGTGGATTACCAAATTCATTACCCCGGTCTGTTTGAATCTTTTATGCGAATCTTGTTCGAGAAAACTTGCTATAGCCTGAGCAACCTCAACACCTCTCTTTGTCCGACATGGAATTGCATACGCATAGTGACTAAAAGCACTGATTGCAATTAGAATGTACTTGTATGGTGTATGGTGACGCCGTTAAATCTCATCTAGAGTAAAGAGACCTACTTGCATTATGTGCAATGGGAAAAAGGCTTCAGTTTTTGGATAATGATTAGCACGAAGCCTGTGATTTCGATGTAGAGTGTTACTCAATTCATTTTTAGATACTCTTGTACACTTTTAGTGTAAACACCAGTGACCTTGGAAAGAGTGGTGGGGGAACTTAAACTTCCCACTTCACTAATATTGTCTTAAACACGTTTCAGAACTTCAACCATTTTGAACGTAAACACGTAGTGTAACTTCCACTACCCTTTTGTATACTAGTGGATGGCGGTGGTGACGTTGAGTTGATAGCAATACGTCTTTGCTTTTTTATAGCTATCAGCGGCGTCTTATCGTTAAATCAATATTTCCACTAGGTTTGCTAGTATTTTCCAAGATTAATTTAAAATCTTCTTCTTCTTCTTCTTCTTCATGTTTTAATATTGATGAGGAAGGACCAGGTTCATTTATTTTTTTAGAATTTGACTATTGCTAATAAGGCTTTTGGGGAAGTTTGATGTATTTAGAAAATTGTATAGATGACTGTCAAATGATAAAAGTCCTTTACGATTTGTAATCATATCATAGATGAATTCAAGTAGATTATAACTCTTTCCTTGCATTACAATTTTTTTCCCATTGCTATCAACTTGAATATGATCTTGACCACTTTCCATGAGATATGTTATGAGTCGTTTACTTTGTTCACGATATTAGTGTGGCATTAGATTTCCGATGCGCGACAATTTTGAATCCAATTCCTTCTTCTTTAATTGTGTTCCAGGAACAGCACTAGCAGTAGAATCCTGCGGAGATGTTTCTTTTTTTGTGATCACTGACACTCACATTCACTGGTCTCGCACGATAGGGCTTAATTTGGTCCACTTGGCGAAGTACATCTAAAAGTAAAAGTAGTTTTTTTTCATCCTCAATATTCTCATTATCAGTAAATTTACTGAAATTGTCCTCAAAGTGTTCCACGGGTGAAAGAGCGAGTTCTATTGGGGTCACTCGATAGAGTTTAGCTATCTAAAGAAAAATGTATACAAGTCGTGCAAATATTGGTAGTAAAAAAACATACCACCCACTTGAAGAAGACGTTTCCTTTTAAAAATTTTTCCTTTCTTTTTACAAGCCAATGCATGTACAATGGAACGATGTTCAATTTAAACAATTTTCAGATATTAGATTAATGAAATCATTGTCAATACCAAGTTTGAGTATGGTTTTCCTAAGTGGGGGTTTTGAAGTGCTTAGAACGGAAAATAAATGTATATTTTCATATGGTTTCTTCAGTGTCATGATGGCAAGTAATTGCCTTTTTTACTGTTCACTGGAAGATCTACTGTAATTTCATTGTCAAAAATATCTGTGACTACAAAAATCCTCAGGTGTGTTTGATTAAGATCCAATAGAATGTAGCCATAGGGTTTATTACTTGCCTGATTGTACGCTGAAATTAGAAATTGGGGGGGGGGGGCACCGGTGTATACTTGTTTATTTAGAGTTATTAGCCAGCTAGAATCACAAACAACTCTGTAGATTATATAGTAGGTACAGTTCAAAGCAAGTGTTCACATACATTTGTCTGATGAAAGAGATTGTGTAGAACTAGAGTAACGAAAATCTGTTCATGATGAGAGTTAACAGTAAACAATTGTAGCATTTCCTTGGACCATTGTGCAATGGATTCAGCTAAATCGTCAATAATCAGCCAAGAGTTTGGTTCAATAATATCGAAAACATCAAATCCCTGTATGAATTGTATCTGCACTGATGTAGCAATAGCTTGTATTTTATCGTATGACTCCTGCCAAATACTGAAATACCAAATATTTATAACAGAAAATTGCAACATTTATTTTAAATAGGCACTAGAAAAAACAATACACTTAAAATAATATCACTTTATTTATTTACAAAAACATACATTTTTAATTTGAAATGGGGTCCCCCACCCCTCGGGGTGGCCGATGCGGTGGCTTAAGGCCGTACCGAAAGGTGCGGGGGGCCTGCTGTAGTTGACAGGGGGCCGGGCCGGGGACAGTAAATAACTCTGCATAAGCATATTTAAAGTTAAATTATGAACAAATAACTCTGCCTTGCACTGCCTTGAAAATTTATTTATTAATTTTGATTAAAAAAAATCCCCAAAACCACCCACCCAACACCCACCTTCTACTATGAAAAAATTTAAGTTAATTTTACCCAGACCCAGTTGTTTTCTATACTCTGCACATTCAACTCGGTCTGAAATTAGATAGTGGCCGTGTGGAAGTACCTTCACACCATCCTCAAGTACATAAACTTTGTCTGATATGGCCGACATGTCGTTTTTCTCAACTCTAACTGTGTAGTTTTTAAATTTTAAAGAGCGAATCGCCATGACTTTCGCTCTTGGGACTAAACTATGTTCCACACAGTTTCCTATAAACACTCATATTGATATTATTTTTTACAAAGTGTGTAGGCATCCCCCTACAAACTTGTTTGATATCCTTGTTGTGCGTTTCCACAAAGTATACGTTCGGTCTAGGAAACACACCACTGGATATCAGATTGCTTCCCGTTTCAGATTCTAGCATTAACAATTGATTTGTGGCCTGACGTTTCACTAGCTCTGGATAGAGGGATTCATTCCAGTTGGTGTAGTCCATCGGCGAGCTAATGTACTCTCAATTTTCCAAATCCTTCAACAAATTTTCAGTTTTAACTTTTAACAGGAGTGAATCAGTGTCTCTATAATACACTTGAAGTTGCCCCTCAATCGGCCTTTGTACCTTGCATATATTATAATAAAATAACAACATGATTTTTTTTTAATTTCCGTTATTGCACTCCCGCCTGCAATATTTTTATTTAGAATAATGTTTCTTTTCTTGCGATGTAGAAGCATCATATTTGAGTCTATGACTGTGAATGATGTGAAGTATTTTTCCGCAATGATTCGAGCACAATCTTTGGGATTGGTTACAATGTCACAGCCACCCCTCTTTCGTAATATTTCGCACATTTTACCGAAGGTTGAGTTCAAAATAATTTATAGATATCATTCTCAGCCTTCGTTTTCGCTGTTGAACGTTTACTAACAAAAGTTTCAATAAACGTTTTCATGTATGGCTTTTGATCAAATTGGAGGGCTCTATGAACCTTTGTGACTTTCAAACCATTGGATACCATCCATCTCAATAGCACGTGATGAACAACGATATTCTGTTTCGGGTTAAGGTCAGCAATAAGTTTTTGCTTTCAAGACACCCAGTGCATACTCCCATTTTCAACTAAAGATGAATTGTAGGGGCTCAGAGAGTCTCTACCTCCCGTTCTATTTATGCACGGGAAAACAAAGTCTTTTACCGAGTCATGGATTTCCTTGTTTATTTCACCGTCAATTACAAAAAACCATCCTTTCACCCCATTCTCCTCAACGGTAGAAATGCTGGGGAAATTCGAAGCACAAGGATCGTTAAGCCATTTGCAACTGCCACACGGCAAACAGTAGCGAGACATCGCCGAGGGATAAAGGGAATTCATATCCAAAAAATTGCATCTGACTTTTCATCGGTGTGCTGTCCGGTCGGATCAGTTTTCATGATACGGTCTCCGTGAAAACATATCCACCCCTCATTGATCTCTCTACAAACAGATGCTGATCCATGTCGGTGATCAGACCTATTTCTTCTTTTCTGATTTTAAGAATCAATTCCATCACCAGATGAGGATTGGAAAAATAATACCTCAAATTCATCCCAAAATCCCCATAGATTTTATCCGTGTTTTTGAACACAATGTCCAGAAGAGTCAGTACATCACTGGCCAAGAACAGTTCAAAGTAATTCTACCCATTCTTACATCCACCCTTTGCCCAAACTCTCTTGACAAATTCATAGTCACCAGTGGTGCATTGACTGTCCGTAAGAGAATTATAAAATGCTTCGATAGGCGGTAATACCATCTCATCTAGCCTCGAGGCAGAGTTGTAGTAATCATATGCATATATGCCCTTACACGTTAATAAATCCTACGTTTCATCATCGGGGAAGCGCTGTTTAAGGAGGGGGAAACTATCAAAATTGTCGCTTTTTTATACCTGAATCAATTGACTTAAATACTTGGGGAAGAAACTGAAAGAGTCTAAAAAACGGATTCTATTCAGGCACGTGTTACTTTTGTCAACTGTTTTCCACATGAATTCCAGCCGTAGTAGCTTCTCCGATGATTTGGGTATGATATTATAAGAAAAAGAACCATCTATTAATGCGTTATCTACAACTTGCCCCTTGGCAATGCTGGCCAACGCTGGTAAAATAAACTTTCAATCGTAATTGGAATTGTGTATAAAAACTGGTACGAAATATTGCTGTGTAACGTTTATATTGCACGATTGATGTCCAACATCTCTAAAGTTACTCCCTCCCAATGTAATTTCCTGCCATAAATGATCATGGTTGATCACCTTCCTCTCCCCCCCCTCCCATTCACAGTACCATCATAAAATTCTCCCTTGCAAACCCAACATATTTTTACGATTTTCAATGGACAATCTGGCATCTGGTGATAGGAGCATAGGATAGTTTGTTTAGCGTAGGCGAAAAACTGCGCCATTCGCTGTTTTAATCAGACTGGTCATTGCCGTGCGCATGAATTTTTCACCCTCCAACGACTCAACTACATCCAGAACTTACATGGTATTACTAGAGTCTCTTTGCGCATGAGCGTAAGAGACCCCTATGGCTTCATGTATTTTAACACGATTTGGATTTGCCGACCGTTTCTACAGCCTGGAATCCATGAAGTTTACAGTGTTTCATGTGATTCTTTAACTTTAAATCAGTCCGAAATCGAGATAGGCATGTTGGACAATAGTAACGTGCACCCTGTTTTTTACCCTCCCCCAAAACCCTACTAATATCTCTAATTGGATTAAAATGTCCTATTGAATCAGGCTCTGAAGGAGGCATGTATAGAAGCCAAATCCAATGCTTCACTGATTCAATAGACGGAGCCCTAATTGGAAATAATACACCCTTTTTATCAGAACGCTGACCCTCTTGAAATTCTGCTTCATACTTTAACACCGTAACACCTATCTTTAAATGTTCATTAGCTCGCTCAAAATATCTATCCCTTTTAATGTTACGGGAAATTGACCATTTAAACAATTTAAATCTACTTTAGGAAACTTCGACCCATTCCTATTAGCTGCCAATTTATCCAACTTTTTCCTAGCGGCATCCTTCAATAGGGGTCTAAAGGCGGCAATCAAAAATTCATACTTAAAACTCTTTAGCCTCGCATTGAAACAGATTCGTTGTAGTCCCTGACAACCCTCTAAATCTGAATGGTATTTTAAAACTATAGAACACGACCCCGCTCCCCCAGCCCCAGCCCTTAAAATAAAATCTTTTTTAAATCTTCAAATATTAATTTTTAAATTTTCAATAAGTAAAACAACTGACCCACTACCTCCCTCATTATAATTGTCCAGTTTAGTCCCGATGCTGTTTACTCAATCTAAAAAATCTCCTTATAATTTGCCAAGTGCGGGCGAATTGCTAACATTTCTGTATGTAAGTATTTTGAATAGTGTTCGCTCGCATTTTATTTTAAAAATATATTTTTGGTGCTGTTGATGCTTTTAAACTGTCCCTACCTCCCCACACACGCATCTGTTTTTCAAGAAGGGCTCGAATCTTGTTAACATAGGAATGTGTGATAGTCAGAGGGTCTGTTACTATACCCCCTTACATTAAAGATTTAAAGGGGTCACCGAAATTGGTTCTGTATACATTAGTATGATGCAAGGCAGTGTTAGGTAAGAAAAAATCTGGTAGCGTAAATGTATGTGGGGGTAACGTTTACTACTCTGATCAACCTCAATAGTGGGGGGGTGGCATGAAATCTTCAATAGCACTAACACCAACACCACCACCAGTCTGTTCAATTGCATTAGTGGGGGTGGGGTGAAGTCACCCAATTCACTGAGGATACCTTCCACAGTGTTACGGGATAGTTGATATAGCCAGCCAGCACTGTCTTGTAACACAATTTGATTCTTATGACTGTTAGAATGGGAACCTGGTTTAGATATACTTGTGGGGATATCCCCCAAATATTCATTTATAAACATATTTTTCCATTCCGGATCCTCAGTCATATCTATGTCATAGCGTAAATCATCTAGACTAGCTATATCACCAAAAATATTGTTTAAGAAACCCTTCTGCTATTTTAAGTCACTATCAATTGCAACACTATTCTGAAACTCCATTGGCGGTGTTAGGATGGGTGACGGCCTTATCAAAAATAAATGCTCCTCGAGCTGATATCTATGGAGGCGATAAGTCACCAATGTTAATCTATAAAAACAGGATTTATTTTCCATGTGAAATATCTATTATTTTATAAAGTCAAAAAAAAACGCGCTGAGCACGGGGTTTAAGATAACCTTTTCCTGGCGAGTTAAAAAGACATTATAATCTAACTTAACCGAAATTAAAATTTAAACGGAAATCAATTTTATTAATAGGGTATATGTAACACGATATGGTAAGTGCATAATAAACTTGAATAAAAAAAATATGGGGTTATTATGGATATACATATATGTAGAATGGGAATAGGTTTTTTTGGCATCCTCACCTGCTTTTTCTCCCCCACCCAGAGTTACTTTATTACCTAATATACATAACTATACGATAAAGGCACTTACGTCATAAATTGCTGGTAACTCGTCAAATATGTCCTGTCTATTATATGGCGGCGCATAGCTGATTACACTGCCCCTTGCCATGTTAAAAGATCTGATTATTTCCATGTCAGTGGTGTCAGAGCCGGCATCGAGCTTTGGTCGCTTTTTCTTAAGAAGACTTTGAGCACCAATCTCCTGGAATAAAAATTAATTTTCAGTTTTTTCGTTAGGTAAGTTTCTCAGATAAATGATAGCTTTATAGGCTTAAATTTCAATCATCTTAAACACATAGAAAAAGAACGCCACTCCTAGTTTTAGCTTAAACTATCTACATTTTAAATACGATACATAAGAAAATAACACAATTTTGCGTATTAGGTTCGTTTGATATTCATTCAGAATATTAATGCTGGTGCCGTTCCACCCTCCACAAAACTAAAGCTCACACCATACATTAAAACACATAAACTAATTTAGTAGATCAAATGGGTCCCACGATATGTACCTGCAATTATAACCCAAGAAGACCTAATGGCTTTATATATCAGAATGGATTTAGCTGTTTGTCAATAATCATTTATCTGTCTGTCAATAATCACATTTCAAAACGCGGGATAAAAGAAAAAAATTGATTGCCTTTTTCAATTATGAACGCCACGATTTAAAACTTATCGGCTTAAATTTCAATCATCTTAAACTCATAAAAAAAGAATTTTACTAGTTCAAGGAGGACCCTAATCTATCAATATTTAAAATATGATATGCATAAAAATAACACTATTTTGATTATTAGGTCCGTTTGATATTTATTCGGAATATTAATGGGGGGATGCCGTTCCAACTCCCCAAAACCAAAGCTCACCCCAACACATTAACAATATTGTACATATTTGAAGTAGACGCATTGATCAATTTTAGTTTTAAAAATGAGATACTTCTGCAATGTAGTTAAGAACCATTTTAGGCCAAATACCTTATATCTTGACAGGTGTCACAAAACATTTGGATTTACGTTAGATAATTGCACTAGTTCGCTGAAACCCAGATGAGAGACAATTTTAGTCTTAAAAATGAGATATTTCTGCAATGTAGTTAAGAACCATTTTAGCCTAATAGTATATATCTGAACAGGTGTAACAAAACCAGAGAATTTGCGTTAGATAATTGCACTAGTTCGCTGAAACCCAGATGACAGATAGTTAGAAGGTAACTATATGAAAAGATCTGTTGTTTCTTTTTGCTAATGGAAGAATAAAAAATATTCACTCACCAGGATCCTTTTCGAGTTCTCCATTTGAAAACGAATAAATTTAACAATAAATGGTTATCTATTCGATTTATTTTCTCAAACTGGTCTAGAAAGAGTTCTTGCACCTTAATTTATACTGTAAAAAACATGATTATATGGCCTACCGGTGAAACCAGTATTTTTTACAGAAGACTCAATATACTTTTGAACACGCTAAACCAAGGTCTGTTACTTATGCTATTGGCACAAAGAAACCAGTCTGGTAAGCCCTGTACCGTCTGTAGTAATAGATGACTGCCCGTGGTAAGGCATATTATACAATTACTTGTGAAACCAGCATGTAAGATACTCAATATACCTTTGAACACGCTACATGAAGATCCTTAGTTTTGGCTATTTAACCTAGAAAAACATGTCTGACAAGTCTTGTACCGTATTTAGTAATAGATGCCTGCCCGTGGTAAGCCACGTTCGTCCCGCTGTTCGTCCCGCGTCAATAGGATCATTACTACCTATAATACCTATCATAACTTACCTATATACATTATAAGACCAAAATGGCTGTACATGACATATGAAAATAAGAGAGGAAAGAAAATAATAAATGAAAAATAAAATAAAAAAGGTGAGAAAACGAGGATTTTGTCAGCCAGTGGTAAAGCCAGTGTTTTGCCACTGGTTGACAAAATCCTCCTTTTTTTTACCTTTTTTTTATTTTATTTTTCATTTATTATTTTCTTTCCTCTCGTAGTTTCATGTGTCATGTATAGCCAGCGTGGTCTTAGAATGTATTTATGTTAAGTTTAGTGCCAGGGGCAGATCCAGGATTTTTTTTAGGGGGGGGGGGCAAAATAGATTGATCCGATAAACTTGCTTTAGGAGCAAGTTTTGTTAACGCAAACTTGAGTTAATTAAGTAAACTAAACTACTTTAGACTACATTAGGGGGGGGGACACCCCCCCTACATCCGCCACTGGTTTTGACACTGGCTGACAAAAACCTCGTTTTCTCACCTTTTTTCATTTATTTTCATTTATTATTTTCTTTCCTCTCTTAGTTTCATGATTCGTGTATAGCCAGTGTGGTCTTAGAATGTATTTACGTTATGCTTATGGGGAGCATTGGACCATGCCACTGGTTGACAAATTCTTCGTTTCCTCAACTTTTTTTATTTTATTTTTCATTTATTATTTTCTTTCCTCTCTTAGTTTTGTATGTTATAACTTACCTATTTGTAAAGCTGTGGAAACTACCTATTACTATGTTTGTAATTAGAATATGCATAATGAGATTGCTTGCCTTACGCTCCTTGGTACTTTTCCAAGGCACTCTTGAGGATCAATGTGATCCATCAAGACCAATCCCTAAGGTACTTTTGAGGATTAATGAACTCTATCAAGACTATTACCTAAGGCACTTTTCAGGTTTAATGAAATCTATCAAGGTCATTCCCCAAGACATTCTTGAGGATTAATGAACTCTATCTAAGCCATTCCCTAAAGCAAACTTGAAAATCAGTGAATTCTTGCATGACTGATTTCTCTGGCCTTGAGTGTTAGTTGCACCATGATATAGCCTTAAGGTACTCTTTACGGTCACTGAACTAATGGTTAACTGGAATACCAGTGAGATCTGAACAAGCCCGGTAATGGTGATTTCCTAAGGCGCTCTTGATTAACAATAAACTCTGAACTAACCCAGACAAGTCAGTTTAATGATCTAAGATGGCTGTGTAATGATCTAAAATGTTCACTAAGCATTTTCCGATGATTTTAGAAATATTCGTGTAGGATATGGTACAGGATTTGCACTGGGGACTCCTAAGGATGATGGAATGACATGCTAGTCATCTGAACTAACAAGTCAATGCTGATAAATTTTTATTAGGAATATATTGACAAAACCTTTCACATATTACCTTTTGAATTAACAATTAAATGAAAAGAGTAGTATTCTATAAATACGTCCGACCCCGCACATTGAATTTACGAATTGTTTGTCTGGTGTAGGAATTGAATATGAGACCTGAGATTTCCTGAGGTAAAAGAACAATGCGTTAACCCTCTGAACCAACAAGTCAATGATTTTATTATGTTCTTAAAATACATTCTAAGCAACAGTTTTCGTGCACTTGATATGCCACTGAATTGTATGTGTTTGTATATCGTATATCATCTCTAGTTTAAAAAACACCCTTCCTTACTAGCCATTCTTAAACTTTTGAATTCAGTCCGTGGAATATTTTGGAGCCCGGACCTTCAGGGGACTGTAAAGAGCAATATCAAAACTAAAAAGCGCATTAACACTGCATTTGGGTGGTTTACAAGCTTAGCCCCTGAGGCAAATTTTTTTGATAGAACGACACAAATTATTCATACAAGTGAGTTCTTCGTATGGTAATTCAACATATGGATAATTCAACCAATTGATCTTTTGAATTTTAGGTTATTCGCTAATGGCTGGTGGCCAATCATGGGGTCTAATTTGTATAGCATATTTGCGATCCTTTCTCGGGATATCATAGGTATTTTTGAGAATCTCTTCATTTTTGGTGTATCGCAGACAATAATCTATGGGTCTGGTTTCTAGGATTTTTGCCACTTTAAGAAGTTCAGTGGACCACAAGTAATTACCCTTTTCAAAAATATTAGTTGTTCTATTAATTCAAACAATGTCACCGACATGAATTTTTTCATCACAATAGTTTCATTGGAATACCGTTTAAGAAAAGTATCAAATGCATCATGATCAGAATGATGAACTTTCGTTGGGGTTGAGTTGGACCATGATCGATGGGGTTGTTGATTATAAATCAACATGATTTTTATCTAAATCATGAGTAAAAGCAGGTGTATTTTTCAATGTACAATATTTTGAAATTAGAAGTACAATAGTTCTTATCAATCGTTTGGCCAATGCAGCCTTTATAGGACTATAGAGCTTTGTATGATATTTCTTTATTAGTTTTTTGACATGTGGATTACCAAATTCATTACCCCAATCTGTTTGAATTTTTTATACGAATCTTGTTCAAGAATAGTTTCTATAACCTGAAGAACTTCAACACCTCTCTTTTTCCGAAATAGAATGGCATACGCATAGCGACTAAAAACACTGATTGCAAGTAGAATGTACTTGTATGGTGTATGGTGACGCCGTTGAATCTCATCTAGAGTTAAGAGATCTGTTTTCATTATGTGCAATGGTAAAAAGGCTTCAGTTTTTCGATAATGATTAGCACGAAGCCTGTGATTTCGATGTAGAGTGTTACTCGATTCATTTTTAGATACTCTTGTACACTTTTAGTGTAAACACCAGTGATCTTGGAAAGAGTGGTGGGGGAACTAAAACTTCCAACTTGACCAATATTTTCATAAACACGTTTTAGAACTTCAACCATTTTGAACGCAAACACGTAGTGTAACGTCCACTACCCTTTTGTATACTAGCGGATGGTGGTGGTGACGTTGAGTTGATATCAATACGTCTTCGCTTTTTTATAGCTATCACCGGCGTGCTCCTCCTCATCGTTTAATCAATATTTCCACTAGGTTTGCTAGTATTTTCCAAGATTAATTTAAAATTTTCATCTTCTTCTTCTTCTTCATGTTTTAATGTTGATGAGGAAGGACCAGGTTCATTTATTTTTTTTAGAATTTGCCTATTGCTAACACGGCTTTTGGGGAAGTTTAATGTATTTATAAAATTGTATAGATGACTGTCAAATGATAAAAGTTCTTTACAATTTTTAACCATATCATAGATGAACTCAAGTAGATTATAACTCTTCCCTTGGATTACAATTTGTTTCCAATTGCTATCAACTCAAATATGATCTTGACCACTTTCCATGAGATATGTTATGAGTCGTTTACTTTGTTCACGATATGAGTCTTGCATTAGATTTCCGATGTGCGACACTTTTGAATCCAATTCTTCCTTCTTTAATTGTGTTCCAGGAGCAGCACTAGCAGTAGAACCCTTCTGAGATGTTTCTTTTTTGTTATCAATGACACTCACAATGACTGGTCTCGCACGATAGGGCTTATGTTTGTCCACTTGGCGAAGTGCATCTTGAAGTAAAAGCAGTTTTTATCATCCTCTATATTCTCATTGTCAATGCATTTACTCAGATTGTCCTCAAAGTGTTCCATGGGTGATAGAGCAAGTTCTATTGGAGTCAATTTATAGGGTTTAGCCATCTAGAGAAAACTGTTTACAAGTCCTGCAATTATTGGCAGTAAAAGTGTAAAAATCAACCTCCCGCCTGAAGAAGACGTTTCCTTTTAAAAATTTTTCCTTTCTTTTTACAAGCCAATGCACGTACAATGGAACGATGTTTTTTTGCCTGTTGCTTAACTACTTCTGACAGTTGAACATTGCCCTCGGTTAAATTTAAACAAAGTTCAGATATTAGATTAATGAAATCATTGTCAATACCAAGTTTGAGTATGGTTTTCCTAAGTGGGGGTTTTGAAGTGCTTAGAACGGAAAATAAATGTATATTTTCATGTAGTTTCTTCAGTGTCATGATGGCAAGTAATTGCCTTTTTTACTGTTCACTGGAAGATCTACTGTAATTTCATTGTCAAAAATATCTGTGACTACACGTAAATCCTCAGGTGTATTTGATTAAGATCCAATAGAATGTAGCCGTAGGGTTTATTAGTTGCCTGATTCTACACTGAAAGTAGAAATTGAGGGGCACCGGTGTATAGTTGTTTATTTAGAGTTATTAGCGAGCTAGAGTCACGAACAACTCTGTAGATGATATAGTAGGTACAGTTCAAAGCAAGCGTTCGCATACATTTGTCTGATGAAAGAGATTGTGTAGAACTAGAGTAACGCAAATCTGTTCATGATGAGAGCGAACAGCAAAAAATTGTAGCATTTCCTGGGACCATTGTGCAATGGATTCAGCTAAATCGTCAATAATCAGCCAAGAGTTTGGTTCAATAATATCGAAAACATCAGTTCCCTGTATGAATTGTATCTGCACTGATGTAGCAATAGCTTGTATTTTATCGTATGACTCCTGCCAAATACTGTAGCAATACTAGATTTTTTTCGGATTTTCCATAATCATTTTATCACAATTTTTAATTATTTTAATTAAGAATGTCGTTTTGCCTGACATTGATGGACCAAACAGAAACGATCTGAATTTTGTTTTAAATTGATACATATTGCTGTTCCCTTTAACAGCTCACCTACAATTAACTGTAAACTATAGATATCTAATGACTAAATAATCTCCCTGCTACTACTCCATTCAAGAATAATAAGAAGAACAAGACCATAAAGAATCATATTTTCTTATATTTTTAACATAAAAGCAGCACATTACAAATAATGCAATTAGAAAAAAACACTTTAAACAAAAAGTACACATAATCAAGATTTTTTAAATTTATTTATTTATAACAAAAACATAAACATAAACATTTCTTTGAAATAAGCACTAGGAAAAAAACTTCTGTTAAACAAAACACTTAAAATCACATTTTTTTTTATTTATTTATAACAGAAATTTACAATATTTATTTTAAATAGGCACTAGGAAAAAACACTTTTTTATTAAACAATACACTTAGAATAATATCACTTTATTTATTTACAAAAAAATACATTTTTAATTTGAAATGGGGTCCCCCCAGCCCCGGGGATGGCCAATGCGGCGGTCTAAGGCCGTACCGAAAGGCACGGGGGGCCTGCTGCAGTGGGCCGGGGGCTGGGCCGGGGACAATAAATAACTCTGCATAAGCATATTTCAAATTAAATTATGAACAAAAAACCCTGCCATGCACTGCCTTGAAAATTTATTTATTAATTTTGATAAAAAAATCCCCAAGACCACCACCCCACCGCCCACCTTCTACTATGAAAAAATTTAAGTTAATTTTTGCAGACCGAGTTGTTCTCTATACTCTACACATTCAACTCGGTCTTAAATTAGATAGTGGCCGTGTGGAAGTACCTTCACACCATCCTCAAGTACATAAACTTTGTCTGATATGGCCGACATGGCGTTTTCTCAACTCTAACTGTGTAGTTTTTAAATTTTAAAGAGCGAATCGCCATGACTTTCGCTCTTGGGACTAAACTATATTCCACACAGTTTCTATAAACACTCATATTGAAATTATTTTTTACAAAGTGTGTAGACACCCCCTTGCAAACTTGTTTGATATCCTTGTTTTGCGTTTCCACACAGTATACCTTCGGCCCAGGAAAAACACCCCTGGATATCAGATCGCTTCCCGTTTCAGATTCTAGCATTAACAATTGATTTGCGGCCTTACGTTTCACTAGCTCTGGGTAGAGGGATTCATTCCAGTCGGTGTAATACATCCGCGAGCTAATGTACTCTCAATTTTCCAAATCATTCAACAAATTTCAGTTTTAACTTTTAACAGGAGTGAATCAGTGTCTCTATAATACACTTGAACTTGCCCCAAAATTGGCCATTGTACCTTGCATACATTATAATAAAATGACAACATGATTTTTTTTTAATTTCCGTTATTGCACTCTCGCCTGCAATATTTTTATTTAAAATAATGTTTCTTTTCTTGCGATGCAGGAACATCATATTTGAGTCTATGACTGTGAATGATGTGAAGTATGGATCCGCAATGATTCGAGCAAAACCTTTGGGATTGGTTACAATGTCACAGCGACTCCTCTTTCGTACGCTTTCGGACATTTTACCGAATGTTGAGTTCAAAATAATTTATAGATTTCATTCTCAACCTTCGTTTTCACTGTTGAACGCTTACTAAAAAAAGTTTCAATAAACGTTTTCATGTATGGCTTTTGATCAAATTGGAGGGCTCTATGAATCTTTGTGACTTTGAAACCGTTTGATACCATCCATCTCAATAGCACGTGATGAACAACGATATTCTGTTTCGGGTTGAGGTCAGCAATAAGTTTTTGCTTTGAAGGCACCCAGTGCATACTCCAATCCTCAACTAACGATAAATTGTAGGGACTCAGAGAGTCCCTACCTACCGGTCTATTTATCCACGGGTGAACAAAGCCTTTTACCGATTCATAGATTTTCATGGGACTTTAAACGTCAATTTAAAAAAACCATCCCTATCCACTATTCTCCTCAACGCTAGCAATGTTGGGGGAATTCTAAGGCCAAAGATCGTTAAGCCATTTGTAATTGCTGAACGGCAAACAGCAGCGAGACATCACCGAGGGATAAAGGGAATTCATATCCAAAAAAATTGCATCTGACTTTTCATCGGTGTGCTGTCCGGTCGGATCAGTTTTCATGATACGGTCCCCGTGAAAAACATACCAGCCCCTCATTGATCTCTCTACAAACAGATGCTGATCCAAGTCAGTGATCAGACCTATTTCTTCTTTTTTGATTTTAAGAATCAAGTCCTTCACAAGATGAGGAGTGGAAAAATAACACCCTAAATCCAACCCAAATTCCCCATAGATTTTATCCGTGTTTTTGAAAACAATGTCCAGAAGAGTCAGTAAATCACTGGCCAAGAACAATTTACAGTAATTCCGTCAATTTTTACATCCAGCCTTTGCCCAAACCTTCTTGGCAAATTCATAGTCACCAGTGGTGCATTGAATGTCCGTAAGGGAAGTATAAAATTCTTCGATAGGCTGTAATGACACTTCATCTAGCCTCGAGGCAGAGTTGTAGTAATCATATGCATATATGCCCTTACACGTTAATAAATCATACGGTTCCTCATTGGGGAAGCACTGTTTAAGGAGGGGGAAGCTATCAAAATAGTCGCTTTTTTGTACCTGAATCAGTTGACTTAGGTACTTGGGGAAGAAACTGAAAGAGTCTAAAAAAAGGATTTTATTCAGGCACGTGTTACTCTTGTCAACTGTTTTCCACATGAATTCTAGCAGAAGTAGCTTCCCCGATGATTTGGATATGGTATTATAAGAAAAAAAACCATCTATCGATGCGTTATCTACAACTCCCCCTTTGCAATACGGGCCAACGCCGGTAATATAAACTTTAAATCGTAATTGGAATTGTGCATAAAAACTGGTACGAAATATTGCTGTGTAAAGTTTATATTGCACGATTGATGTGCAACATCTCTAAAGTTACTCCCTCCCAATGTAATTTTCTGCCATAAATGATCATAGTCGATCACCTTCCTCTTCCCCCCATTCCCAGTACCATCATCAAATTCTCCCTTGCAAATCCAACATATATTTTACTATTTTCAATGGACAATCTGTCATCTGGTGATAGGAGCATAGGATAGTTTGTGTAGCGTAGGCGACAAACTGTGCCATTCGCCGTTTCAATCAGACTGGTCAATGCCGTGCGCATGCGGTTTTCATCCCCCAACGACTCCACTACATCCAGCACTTGCATGGTATTACTAGAGTCTCTTTGCGCATGTGCGAAAGAGACCCCTATGGCTTCATGTATTTTAACACGATTTGGATTTGCCGACCGTTTCTACAGCCTGGAATCCATGAAGTTTACAGCGTTTCATGTGATTCTTTAACTTTAAATCAGTCCGAAATCGAGATAGGCATGTTGGACAATAGTAACGTGCACCCTGTTTTTACCCTCCCCCAAAACCCTACTAATATCCGTAATTGGATTAAAATGTCCTATTGAATCAGGCTCTGAGGGAGGCATGTATAGAAGCCAGACCCAATGCTTCACTGATTCAATAGGTGGAGCCCTGACTGGAAATAATACACCCTTTTTATCAGAACACTGACCCTCTTCAAATTCTGCTTCATACTTTAACAGGGCAAGGGTTTTAAGTTATGCCCTGGGAGCATATAAGGTTTTTATGGAAAGTTTTGTCGTAGAAACTTCAAAACAGGCTCATTTGATTGGAAATTGAAAGGTCTAGTGCCCTCTTTAATAGTCGAACGTGAATGGAGAGCAACTAACCCCCCTCTCACGCTCATCATGTCCCCAAACACATTCAATCAAAGTTTAGACATAGCCATTTTGTTCAACGTATTTGAAATTTGTGAAAAATTATTTATTTTAGGATGACAAAACCCAAGAGCTCAGGAAATATAAGGTTTTTATAGATGTAGTTGTCAGAGAAACTTCAAAAGGGGCTTATTCAAATGGAAATTGAGAGGGCTAGTGCCTTTTCTTAACAGTCGAAAGTGATTAGAGGGTAACTAACCCACCTCTCAAGTCCACCATTTCACCTAACACATCCAATCAATCTTTTCAGATAGCCATTTTGTTCAACGTAGTAGAAAGTTCTGGAAATTAGGTCTTTGAGGATGATACTTCTCCATGAGCCCTCATGACTAAGGTTGTAAGTTATGCCCTGGGGGTATATAAAGCTTTTTATTGAAAGTTTTGTCGTAGAAACTTGAAAACGGGCTCATTCAGTTGGAAATTCAAAGGGTAAGTGCCCTTTTTAAAAGTCAAAAGAGATTAGAGGACCAATTACCTTTCTCTCACGCCGATCATTTCCCCAAAGACATCCAATCAAAATTGTTAGGTGGCCATATTTTTCAACGTTGTTGATAAGTCTGTAAATTACGTCTTTGAGGTTGACAACCCTCCCCCTCAGAGCCCCCAGGGCAAGGGTTGTAAGTTATGCCCTGGGGGGATATAAGGTTTTTTAGAAAGTTTTGTCGTAAAAACTTCAAAAAGGGTTCTTTCGATTGGAAACTGAACAGTTGAAAGTGATTGGAAGGCAACTAACACCCCTTCCAAGCCCACCATTTCCTGAAACACATCCAATCAAAATTTTGAGATTGCCAATTTTTTCAACACAGTTGAAAGTTCTGGAAATCATGTCTTTGAGCAGGACACTCCCCCCACAGTCTTCAGGGTAATGGTTATAAGTTATGCCCTGGGAGCATATAAGGTTTTTATTTAAAGTTTTGTCCTAGAAATTTGAAAAGGGGCTCATTCGATTGGAATTCAAAGGGCTAGTGCCAATTTTAATAGTCGAATGTGATTGGAGGGAAACCCCCTCTCACGCCCACCCTTTCCCCAAACATATCCAATCAAAATTTTTAGATGGCCATTTTCTTCAACTCAGTTAAAAATTTTTGGAAATAAGCTCTTTGAGAATGACAACCCCCCCCCCCCCCACCAGAGCCTTCAGGGAAAGGGTTTTAAGTTATACCCTGGGGGCATATAATGTTTTGTTTTTAGAAAGCGTTGTCTTAGAAACTTTAAAAAGGGCTCATTTGATTGGAAATTGAATTGGCTAGTGCCCTTTTTAATAGTTGAAAATAATTAGAGGGCACCTAACCCCCTCACACGCTCACCGTTTTCCCAAACACATACAATCAAAATTTTTAGATAGTAATTGTTTCAACGTAGTTGAAAGTTCTGGAAATTAGGTATTTTAGGATGACAACCCCCCACAGCCCTCAGGGCAAGGGTTGTAAGTTATGCCCTTAGGGTGTATAAGGTTTTTGTAGAAAGCGATGTTGTAGAAACTTCAAAAAGGGCTCATTCGATTGAAAAATGGAAAGTCTATTGCGCTTTGTAATAGTTGAAAGTGATTGAAGGGCAACTAACCCCCCTCTATTGCCCACCATTTCCCCAAACACATCCAATCAAAGTTTTGAGATAGTCATTTTGTTCAACGCAGTTGAAAATTCAGGAAATTATGTATTTGAGGATGAAAAACCCACCAGAACCCCCAGGACAAAGGTTGTAATATATACCCTGGGGTCAGATTAGGTTTGTCTAGATAGTGTTGTCATATAAACTCCAAAAGGGGCTCATTCAATTGGAAATTGAGAGGGCTAGTGCCCTTTTTAATTGTCGAAAGTGATTGGAGGGTAACTAACCCCCCTCTCACACCTACCATTTCGCCAAACACATGCGATCAACAGTTTGAGATAGCCATTTTGTTTAACGTAGTTGGAAGTTCTAGAAATTATGTCGTTGAGGATGGCAACCCCCCCCCACAGCCCTCAGGGCTAAGGTTGTAAGATATGTCCTGGGGGCATTTAATGTTTTTATAGAAAGCGTTGTCGTAAAATTTTCAAAAAGGGCTCATTGGATTGGAAATGGAAAGGGCTACTGCCCTTTGTAATAGTCGAAAGTATTTGGAGGGAGGATCCCCCCACTCCCATTATTTCCCCAAACATTTCCGATCAACATTTTGATATGGCCATTTGTTTAACGTAGTTGAAGGGTCTGGGAATCATGTCCTTAAGGATGACAATCCTCCCTCTATAGCCCTCAGGACAAGGGTCGTAAGTTATGCCCTTTGGGGCATATAAGATTTTTATAGAAATTTTTGTCCTAGAAGATTGAAAAAGGGCTCATTTTATTGGAAATTGAGAAGACTAGTGCCTTCTTTGTTAGTAGAAAGTGATCAAAAGGAAAAAGGCTAACCTTTTTATGGAAGGGATTGTTGTTTAACTTTAGAAGAGGCTCACTCTTTCTCCCTGAAAAGATATTGAACAATAAATTTTTCTCAGAAATACATTGACAAAACCTCTCAGATATCAACTTATGAATTAACAATTAAATGAAAAGAGTAGTATCCTATTAATACGTCCAACCACACCCATTGAAATTATGAATTATTTGTCTGGTGTAGGAGTCGAACGAGTTACCAGAGATTTCCTACGGTAAGAGAACGACGCGTTAGCCATCTGAACCTACAAGTCATTGATACTATTATGTTCCTAGAATTACATTTTAAGCAATAGGTTACATGCGCTTGCTCTGTGATTGAATTGTATGTGTTTGAATATCATATATCATCTTTAGTTTAAAAAAGACCCCTCCCTACTACCCATTAAAAAACTTTTGAATTCAATCCGTGGAATATTTTTGAACCTGGACTTCAGAGAACGGTAAAGAGCCAAATCAAAACTAAGAAGCACATAAACACTGGCTTTCGGTTGTTTACGAGCTTAGCCATTGAGGTATATCTTAATTATTTTAATTCTGAACAATTTGATTTTTGGGGAAGGGACAGAATATTTTTTGGAAGAAGTCGATGCTAATAAATTTTTCTTAGAAATACATTGACAGAAACTCTCACATATCACCATATGAAATAAAAATTAAATGAAATGAGCAGTATCCTATTAATACGTCCAACCACAGCCATTGAAATTCTGAATTATTCGTCTTGTGCAGGAATCGAACGTGATATCAGAGATTTCTTACGATAAGAGAACGACGCGTGAGCCACCTGAACCTATAGGTGAATAATACTTTTATTATCTTAGAAATACGTTCTAAACAATAGGTTTCATGCACTTGCTATGCCATTAAGTAGGATGTGTTTGTATGTCATATATTATTTTTAGTTTAAAAAACATCCCTCATTACTAGCCATTCTTGAACTTCTGAATTCAATCCATGGAAAATATTGGAACCTGGAAGTTCAGATGATGGTAAAGAGCAATATGAAAACTAAAAACGCATAGAAACTGCTTTCGGGTTGTTTACAAGCTTATCCCTTGAGGCGAATCTTAATTATTTTTGATATTTTTTTGGAACAAGTCGGTGCTGATAAATTTTTCTTAAGAATACATTGACAAAAGCCTCACATATCACCTTATGAGTTAAAAATTAAATGAAATTAGTAGAAATATATTAATACGTCCGACCACACCCATTGCATATATGAATTATTTGTTTGGTGTAGGAATCAAGCGTGAGACCAGAGATTTCCTACGGTAAAAGAACGATGCAATAGTCATCTGAACAAACAAGTAAATGATATTATTATATACCCTGAAATATATTCTAAGCAATCGGTTTCATGCACTTACTATGCCATTGAATCGTATGTGTTTGTGTACCACATATCATTTTTAGTTTCAAATACCCCATTCCTACTAGTTATCTTTAACGTTTGAATTCAGTCCACGGATTATTTTTGAACCCAAGCCTTACCAAGATTATTAGTAGAATACGTATTATGAGTACGATAGGGTCAATCTCCCCTTAAAATTTGTTTTCTGGTGGTTAATAAGAAATGGATAGGCAAGGTATCATAATGAATATAACTGGAACCCAAACCCTCCCCTCCCCCCATTTTTAAAAAACGTCACGAAGAAAAAACTTCTTGAATGTAAAAGATTTCCACGCTTCATTTGCATGCATTAAATACTGAGAGTTGACACCTCCCCACGATGAATTCTACGGGGTGGTATTAATTCTTCCTTTCAAAGAATTCAGATGGTCTTACGGCTCCTCTCCACAACCATAGGGAAAAGCCCAGCTGCGTAAAGATTGGAGTCAATGAACTCACGATGATCAATCGATTTCTCTGACCTTGAATGTTAGTTAAGCAATTATTTAACTTTAAGGCACTTGGATGCTGTTGGGATCAAAAAACAAGTACCTTCGCTATTACGAAACAAGTCTTTTTGACCTTGAGCAAAGCAAGGTGTTTAGTGCTAAGATGAACGTTTCAGTCCGTCAAGTAAGTTTCACGATTGATGTCTCTAGTATTTGTTCAAAATGTTTGAACAAATCATTGCAATATAATCAGTTCAAGAGTATTTGAATTCGTGATCCTTAGGATCAAGTAGAAAAGACTGCAATATGATTGGACTATTCGATATGGAATTTATTGGATGGAAATATTCATCTTGTGGTAATATTTTTGAAGCAGCATTTTTATTATTAGATGAACATGGTATAGCAATTGACTGTTACCAGTGGGAAGCAAAATACCATATGTATGAATATGATAGAAGATTGTGGGGTTCTACATTACATCATATAAACCAAAAGAGGTTTTACGAATGAGTGACTAAGCCTTATAGTAAAAGTGGTACAGAACTGAAGGCTGTTCAGGAAGAAGTGAAGGAAATATGTAACTTTTTTGGATTGAAAATATTTTTTGTAAAAGTTTATGTTCCTATAGACAAAATTCTAATTGAAAAATCTGAAGCTGATATTCTACTTTTTGATTTAGAATAATTTAACTGTCCCAAACTTAAAGGCATATATTATCTGCCTGAAGATTAAGTGAGATACTTTACACAGTGGATACCTGAACAAATACCTAAGAGTGCTAAATGTATATGATACAATAAAAACCGTGTTAAATCTAAACCAGTATTATGGAATCATCATTTTTGGACGAGAAATAGTGACATTAAAATATTGTTTTTATTATGTAAATATGTACATTTTTCCAAATATTTTTTTTTCCTTTGTTGAATATATTCGAGCAATAAAAATGTTTTAGCTTACTTTTCTTTTATTTTTACAACTCATAGGGGAGTGTGTTCTCTAAGTGGAACACCCCAATATATACCTGGCATTCTGCGACTGACCCAAGGTACTCTATGATTGGTCCAGAATTTCAAGACGATGGAGGAGATTTTGAGAAATCGCTTGCGCAATGCATGCTCATTTGACGAATATCATTACGTAATCATTAGTGAACATATTTTTTTCCTCTGCGTCTGCCCTCCGTGGTACTCCATGGTCGGTTATCGACAGTACTTGGTCTATCATATTTTTCGAACAGTAATATAGATACATTGGAAGGATAAACAGTTACGTCTTTTTTTAAAAGAATGAAAATGAAATACTTTAAGAAAGTGTGTGTTCATGATAAGGGTTTCGTAGCGTTGAATGTTGACAAAGAAAAATATTTGAACTATGAAACAAGTACTAGTGGAGCACTATTGGAAATGCATGTTTATGTTGTCATCAAGCATCTTTGGAGTATCAAAAAAATTCAACACTTCAAAAACTTTGCAGTATCAATGGAGTTTCTTTGGAGTATCAAAAACTGCCTTAAAAAACTATGTTGGCACAATGTATTGTTTCTTTTTTCTTTAGACCAGGGCACTTCGTATCGAAGGAGTTGACTGTCCACATAAAAGGGACTGTCAACTCCTCAACGCCTCACTTTTTACGCTAAAGTTTTTTATTGTTTAAAAAAATAAAGAGTCAAAAACTTTAGTATAAAGAGCGAGGCACTTAGGAGGGGACATCCCCTTTCATATACGGAATAATTTCTGTTCGTTTTAAGTTCAGCGTAGTTGATTTTCAAATAGAATTTATGTTTTTGTTTTTTTATTTATGTTTTTTTATTGTTTTAAGAAACAAAGTTGTGAGACAGAGTCAAACTTTAGCGTAAAGAGCGAGGCGTTGAGGAGGGGACAGCCCCTTTCATATACGGAATAATTTCTGTTCGTTTTAAGTTCAGCGTAGTTGATTTTCAAATAAAGTTTATGTTTTTGAGGAGGAAACGCCAGAACAGCCTTCAGAGCAAGGGTTGTAAGTTATGCCCCGGGGGCATATAAAGTTTTTAAAGAAAGCTTTTTATATAAAATTTCAAAAAGGGCTCATTCGATTCGATATTCAAAGGGCTAATGCCCTTTTTAATCTTCGAAAGTGATTGTAGGGCAACTAACCCCCCTCTCACGTCCATTACTCCGTTTACCCGATTATTCCGTATATGAAAGGGACTTTCCCCTCATCAACGCCTCGCTCTTTGCAATAATTTTTTTTATTGTTTTATTGTTTTTAGTGATTGGAGGGCAGCTAACCCCCCTCTCACGCCCATTTCTTCTTTTACCCCATTAATCCGTATATGAAAGAGGCCGTCCTCTCCTCAACGCCTCGCTCTTAACGCTAAAGTTTTTTATTCTTTAAAAAATAAAGTTGTGAGACAGAGTCAAACTTTAGTGTAAAGAGCGAGGAATAATTTCTGTTCGTTTTAAGTTCAGCGTATTTGATTTTAAAATAGAATTTATGTTTTTTTTTAAATTTATGTTTTTTATTGTTTTAAAAAATAAAGTTATGAGACACAGTCAAACTTTAGCTTAAAGAGCGAGGCGTTTTTTAGATGAATTTTGAGATAATTTTTTGAGATAGATTTTTGAGACAAATTTTGAGATAGCCATTTTGTTCAGCGTAGTTGGTTTTCAAATAAAATTTATTTTTTTTGAAGAGGAAAATTCCCCACAGCCCTCAAGGCAAGGGTTGTAAGTTCTGCCCTGGGGGCATATAAGGTTTTAATAGAAAGCTTCGTCGTAGAAACTTCAAAAAGGGCTCATTCGATTGGATATTCAAAAGGCTAGCGCCCTTTTTAATAGTAGAAAGTGATTGAAGGGCAACTAACCCCCCCCCCCTCTCGCCCATTACTCCGTTTACCCCATTATTCCGTATATGAAAGGGGCTGAAAATTACTCCGTTTATCCCATTACTCCGTTTACCCCATTATTCCGTATATGAAAGGGGCTGAAAAGTGATTGGAGGGCAACTAACCCCCTCTCACGCTATAATTATCCCATTATTCCGTATATAAAAGGGGCTGAAAATTACTCCGTTTACCCCATCATTCCGTATATGAAAGGGGGTCAAACTTGAATGGGGGGAAACTAACCCCCCTCTCACGCCCATTACTCCGTTTACCCCGTTATTCCGTTAATGAAATGGTATGTCCCCTCCTCAACGCCTCGCTCTTTACGCTAGAGTTTTTTATTGTTTTATTGTTTTTAGTAATTGGAGGGCAACTAACCCCCCTCTAACGCCCATTACTCCGTTTACCCCATTATTCCGTGTATGAAAGGGGCAATCCCCTCCTCAACGCCTCACTCTTCACGCTAAAGTTTTTTATTGTTTTAAAAAATAAAGTTGTCAGACAGAGTCAAATTTTAGCGTTGCGTCAAAAAGAGCAAGGCGTTGAGGAGGAGACAACCCCCTTCATATACGGAATAATTTCTGTTCGTTTTAAGTTCAGCGTAGTTGATTTTCAAATAGAATTTGTGTTTTTATTCTTTATTTATGTTTTTCATTGTTTAAAAAAATAAAGTTGTTAGACAGAGTCAAACTTTAGCGTAAAGAGCGAGGCGTTGAGGAGGGGACAGCCCCTTTCATATACGGAATAATTTCTGTTCGTTTTAAGTTCAGCGTAGTTGATTTCCAAAAACAATTATGTTTTTGAGGATGAAAATTCCCCCAGAGCCCTTAGGACAAGGGTTGTAAGTTATGCCCTAGTGGCATGTAAGGTTTTTATAGAAAGCTTTTAATAGAAAACTTCAAAAAGGGCTCATTCGATTGGAAGTTGTAAAACCGAGTCAAACTTTGACGTAAAGAGCGAGGCGTTGAGGAGGTGACAGCCCCTTTCATATACGGAATAATTTCTATTCGTTCTAAGTTTTAATGTCGCTCCTTACTTTCAGTTAAAAAAATTATTTTTTTTATTTAATTTCTGAACGTTTTTGAATTAATGAAGCTTTGATTTTGGTTCACCATACATGAATAATTAAAATGAAATTCGCATATTAATTTTCCTGTTTTTGGCTGAATGGCTTTCTCGAAATTTTGTTCTGACGTAACTTACGAATTAACTTACGTAAAGAATTTCTATATTCGTATGTTTTTATTACGTATATTAGGGAGTTCGCCCCCTATTCAATACCTCAAATTCAACACTTCAAAAAATTTAAAGTATCAATGGAGTTTCTTTGGAGTATGAAAAACTGCCTAAAAAAACTACGATGTTGGCACAATGTATTGTGTTTTTTTTTCTTCTTCTTCTTTAGACCAGGGCACTTCGTATCGAAGGAGTTGTCTCGAAACAAGGTCGAGGCCGAAGGCCTCGACCGAGTCCGTTGATTTTGAATTGAAGTTATCAAGTATTTTGCAGTAGGTTGCATAGGTTGCATCAAGACATGGCTAATTGTAGACAGAGAAAAGCGAAGACAGATAGTCCAAGTAATTGTGAGGCAAATTTTTAAATGGGCTAGTGCCTTTTTTAATAGTCGAAAGAAATTGGAGCGCAACTAACGCTCTGTCTTTACGCTATTTTTTTTTTATTGTTTTATTGTTTTTAGTGATTGGAGAGAGGGCGAGTTTTTAGAGAGGGCAACTTAACCCCCTCTCACGCCCCTTACTCCGTTTACCCTATTATTCTGTATATGAAAGGGGCTGTCCCCTCCTCAACACCTCACTCTTTACGCTAAAATTTTTTATTGTTTTAAAAAATAAAGTTGGAGACAGAGTCAAACTTTAGTGTAAAGAGCGAGGCGTTGAGGAGGAGACAGCCCCTTACATATAATGAATAATTTATTTTCGTTTTAAGTTCAGCGTAGCTGATTTTCAATTAGAATGTATGTTTTTGTTTTTAATTTATGTTTTTTATTGTTTTAAAAAATAAAGTCGTGAGACAGAGTCAAACTTTAGCGTAAAGAGCAAGGTGTTTTTGAGATAACTTTTGAAAATATTTTTTGAGAGAGATTTTTGAGACAAATTTTGATATAGCCATTTTGTTCAGTGTAGTTGATTTTCAGGGTTGTAAGTTATGCCCTGGGGGCATATAAGGGTTTTATAGAAAGTTTTGTCGTAGAAACTTCGAAAAGAGCTGATTCGATTGGATATTCAAAGGGCTAGTGCCCTTTTTAATAGTCGACAGTGATTGGAGGACAACTAACCCCCCTCTCACGCCCATTACTCCGTTTACCCCATTATTCTGTATATGAAAGGGGCTGTCCCCTCCTCAACGCCTCGCTCTTTACGCTAAAGTTTTCTATTGTTTTATTTATTTTAGTGATTGGAGGCAACTAACCCCCCTCTCACGCCCATTACTCCATTTACCCCTTTATTCCACATATGAAAGGGACTGTCCCCTCCTCAACGCCTCGCTATTTACGCTAAAGTTTTTTATTGTTTTAAACAATAAAGTTGTCAGACAGAGTCAAACTTTAGCCTAAAGAGCGAGGTGTTGAGGAGGGTACAGCCCCTTTCATATACGGAATAATTTCTGTTCATTTTAATTTCAGCGTAGTTGATTTACCAATAGAACTTATGTTTTTGAGGAGGAAACTCCCCCTCAGCCCTCAGGGCAAGGGTTTTAAGTTATGCCCTGGTGGCATGTAAGGTTTTTATAGAAAGCTTTTTATAGAAAACTTCAAAAAGGGCTCATTTGATTGGATATTCAAAGGACTAGTGCCCTTTTTAATAGTCGAAAGTGATTGGAGGGCAACTAACCCTTCCTCTAACACCCATTACTCCGTTTACCCCATTATTCCGTATATGAAAGGGGCTGTCCCCTCCTCATTGCCTCGCTCTTTACGCTAAAGTTTTTTATTGTTTCATTGTTTTTAGTAATTTGATTTCAGCTAACCCCCCTCTCACGCCTATTACTCCGTTTACCCCATTATTCTGTATATGAAAAGGGCTGTCTTCTCCTCAAGGCCTCGCTCTTTACCTTAAGGTTTTTTTTTATTGTTTTAAAAAAGAAAGTTGTGAGACAGAGTCAAACTTAAGCGTAAAGAGTGAGGCGTTCAGGATGGGACAGCCCCTTTCATATACGGAATAATGTATGTTCGTTTTAAGTTCAGCGTAGTTGATATTCAAATAGAATTTACGTTTTTGAGGAGGAAATTCCCCCACAGCTCTCAGGGCAAGGGCTGTAAGACCTCTAGTCCCTTTAGTCCCCTAATCCCCCTTTACAAACTCCCCCGTACAAACTAAAAATTTTTTTCTATTTTTAATCGTGAGACGATCCGTTGCAGAACACACCATATCGTAAAGCGTATTTCACAAACGAAAAATAGCGTTATTATCTGTGCCGATTAGTTTGGTCAGTGCTTTGATCTTGAGCTCCCCCTCATCCAATGTATCATCTATTTCTAACAACTGCATGATGTTAGAATTGTCTTTTTGCCCTGGTGAATAGGACACTGCAATAGCATAGTGTTTTGTGATTCCATATGAAAAGCGAGTTTCATACATCACCTTTACACTAGCCTTCACGCCCAAAGATCGGGTTTAGCTCATAAAAAGGGCAAGCTCGACATTTTTAAAGCGTAGGCCGTACCAAACCCATGAAAATATTTTCGCCGACTTATAGAAAAATCGGGTACAGTATCTAAGGTGACTATGCAATTTCGTATCACTACAGAATTTAGACAGGCATATTGGACAGTAAACAAATTCCCCCCTTTTCTTACCCTCCCCCAGAACTCTACTGTGGTCTGTAATAGGGTTGAAATGGCCAATTGACTTGGCAAGGTCACTAGATGGTGGTGTGTACAACAACCAAACCCGGTGTTTGACCAATTCAATTGACGGGTCCCTTACTGGGAAAACCACCTCCTTCTTTTTTAAACGAACCCCATCTTCAAATTCAGTTTCATACTGAACCACAGTAACGCCGATATTTAAATGGGCATTAGCCCTTTTAAAAATATCAATAGATCTTAGCGTTACTGGGTATTTTCCTTCTAAACAAGTGAAATCTACAATTGGGAAATTGGACCCTTCCTTCCCATTTACAGCCCAATCGTCTAAATTCGTCTTGGTAGCGTCACGTGCTAGAGGCTCGAATGCTGATATGAGGAAAGCGTACTTGAAACATTTTTGACTTGTTTCAAAACAAATCCGTTGGACACCTTTACATCCTTCTAGATCTGGATTATATTTTAAAATTGTACCCTTATCCCTATGCCCTCCTCTTAAAATAAAATCTTTCTTAAATTTATAAGTATTTACACTTAAATTTTTAACAAATAAAACTACAGAGCCGCTCCGATTTTCGGTATATTTATAAAGATTCGTAATAATATTAAGTATCCACTTTCCCAAAACACTCTCAAAATTTTCTAAATTCGTATAGATCAAACGTATCTCGGAGTGTATTTAATGATGGTAAACTTCACTTTTCCCTTCATTTAAATAAAACACCTTTAAAACAATTGAAACCTTCATTTATCCTTTACCCCCTCCCCACCCTTGAGTGTTATTCTTTACTAGTGTACTACTTCTATCTACATATTCATACAAATGTTACATGGTATCAAACACAAAATTTCCCCCCATACGTGATATAAATGGGTCACCAAAAGTTGTCGTATAGACAACTACATTACTTTATATTATGTTTGATAAGTGAAATTCGGGAAAAGTTGTAAATTGGTTGTTATATCCCTCCCCCTCTTGTATATTATCAACACCCATCCCCCACTTTGTTCAATATTTGGGGTATGGGAATCCACTTCATTTGATTGAAGTGGATTCGTTAGGTTATCAGAGGCTGGAGGAGGAGAAGGGTTCTCTGTTAAATCCCGGGTAAAATCATTCAAAAGCTGTAATGTGTTTTAACTCAAGTCCTCCTGCCCAACTGCACTATAATCTACATTTAAGAAATCATCTATAAACTCATCAATATTAAACGGTATTTGACTGTCAGGTAAAATGTTATCGTCCCATGTTGAATTGTTGGAGAGGTCCTCTCCTTCTCCAACTGATGAGGATGATGATGATGATGATGACGACGAGTATGGTACCAATGCAACCTATAAATGAAAAATAGCTTATTTTCAATTCAAATCAGCCCTACTTTAAAAAAAATGGATTATTATTTAAAATGCGCTTAGTAGCAGTAGCTTATCGACACTCGGTCAATCGGACTATCCAACTGAAAGAAAATCCAACTTAACGAAAATCTAAAACGCTTTACATAGAAGGCAATACTTAATGAAAATCTAAAACGCTTTACATAGAATGCAATTTGACTTTGTTCAAACAACTCCACCCCTACCAATTTCCACTATTTAATGCCCCCCTCCGAGCCGGCCACCGCGGCGCTTCCATGGCCCGCGGCGCTTCCCTACCCGGGTCCCCACAGCGCTTCCCGGCCGCCAAGGCGCAAAAAGCTATCTTTTTATTAGAAATTCCAGCCCCACAGCTTTTCACGTGACATGAACAATTTTTTTTTTCACTTTACAATGATGATGATAGAAGTGAGGCATGTCCCCCCCCCTTTCAGCAATGTCCTAAAAATATTGTTAGCAATTATTTTTGGAAATAACCCGTTTCACTAATTAGCGTACAGGTTGTCTAGGACTCCAAATGAGCCTAATTATTGTAATCTCGTCTGTTCTGTTTCCAAGCGTATTCTCTGGGAAACAGTACAATTAAATTCGAGAACAGATAACTCTTATTCAGGAATGTCTCTCGTCCAAAATCTTGACAAGTTGTAAGGCAGCGAAAGTTGATCTAGACAATATTACGTAAATTAGAACACTGCCTATGTGTAAGAGATTGCAATGCTATAATCTCACGGCCTTAAAATTGAGTGGGGAGGGAAAACATCTTTTAAAATCTATGAAATAATTTTACAGTGTTGAAAAAAAAAGCGAAAAGCGAAAACATGGAAGAAAAGGTAGAAACTACTCAGCTTTGAAAAAACCGCGGTCTTTACTTCCTGATTTAAAAGGGGGAACAATGTCCTTTAATATCTCTGACACGCTTTTTACTGTGATGAAATGAAAGGTTTACTTCTAGGCCCATTAAAACTATAATATTATAGCGAAAAATAGCATTTGAGTTTCAAATGGTGAGATAGCAGTAAACTAGAAATTACCTAAAAATATTATTATGAGATAGTGAAGAGATAGCAACAGTGGGGACACAGAAAATTGTAAAGATTAGAAAAAGAGAGTGGTTTCTTTGACATGCAAAAAAATTACATTACATTTAGATATCTCTGAGGGAGGGGGAAGCAGAGAAATTTAAAACAATGGTTGGGGGCGAGGGGTTAATATTTTAATATCTCTGAGACAATTTTATATTAGGTTGAAAAATAGTTTTGCTTTTAGATATTTCTATAAGATAGGTAAGAAAAAATGCTCACATTTGCAAATCCCGGCTGCACTTGAATGCCCGAAGGCCCAGGCGAAGCATGCTGTACCATCAGCGAACCTTGTGTTGGTGGGGCAGTGACTTTACCTGGAGCGGGACTCGCCATCATGTAGGAAGCTGCCCATTCACTTTTGAATTTCCTGCTAGTGGATGGGCCAGCGATATCACGGGCTTGGGTAGATTGGTTTGCGGTTTGAGTGGGACCAGCATGTCTTATAACCACAGACCTCGAAGGTTGCGCAGAGGAATACGGTTTTGGATGCCCCAGCCATCTCCCTCCATTGTACGGGGGCTGCCTCGTCCTCTCTCGCTCTCTTGGATGGAGGGGGTATACATTCTTCATAATTGGCCTTAAAAAAGAAGAGAAAAAAATTAGTATCAAAATAATTTCCTCCCTTTTTTAAAGAAGGAAAATTAGTATCCCCACCCCCACTACCCATAATTTTTTGTAGAAAGCATTTATCACTAAGAAGCCCCCTCTCTCTAACCCAAAAGCAAAGCAAAGGGTAAAATATTCGAGAAATGCTCCTATTTTTACCTTGCTGAGAATAGCTTTTAAATGTTTCCGGTCTATAGGCTTTGAAAATAGAAAAAGATTTTTAGCCTAGCTGGTTATAGGCCTAAATTTACAATCTTGGATGTAAATGTACACATAATAAAGCTATCTTTTTTTCTTAGAAACCCTCGGTCCTCTTACTACCCTATCGCGAAGAAACAGTTTTGTTTTTTCACTTTACAATGATGGCGATTGAATTGAGGCATGCCCCCCCCCCTTTTCAGCAATGTCCTAAAAAATATTGTTAGCAATTATTTTTGGGAAATAACTCGTTTCACTCCTCCAAATACAAGTTGCATAGGTCTGCGCTTAATTATTGCAATTGTCTGAAAAACCGTTTTAGTTTGATGGAGAAAAACAATTCCCCTCCCCCCTTTTCAGCAATGTCATAAAAATATTGTTAGCAATTATTTTTGGAGAATAACATGTTTTGCTCTTACATAGAATAAAGAATTCCAATGTCTTAAATATCTATCGCTAATTTTGCAAACAAAATTAGTTCTCCGCTTTTTTCAGATAAACAAAGAATTACGTAAAAAGCATTGAAAACCTAGATTGTCTAACCTAACTACTAATGTAAACAACACAGGAAAAGGGGTGACAAATTTATTTAAAACCTCGCGCCGAGAGCTTTATGTCAAAGCAGAGCGGCATAATGCCTTAAGAATTGACAGAAGTCAGTAACAGAAAAGATTACAATACAGAAAAGCCAAAATTTTATCGAAAAAAGAGAAATATTTCAATTGCGCGAATTATACTTGTAAAAACAGTGGAGGGTTTTGAGGGGGGTTTGAATTAGTTAGTAAAAATAACATTTTTTTTGTTTTCTAGCGATTATAAAGATTACTGGGTGGAGTTTGGAGGGGGGACTTACCTAAATATACTGGTGGGTGACCAAGGAAAATAATTTTACTTTGAAAATAAAAAAATGAAAATGTACTAAAACAGAACTTACATGGTAAATTGAGGTTGCCAATGCTTCTAGCTCATCAATAATTTCATGTGTTCTATCCGTTGTGTCACAATACTTTCTGATAATTTAATCACAATACATGTCCGTTATATACGAAATCCCAAGGGTGAATTGCGATGTAATGGGGAAAACCATATGTAAGCGAGCCTCTGATTGGCTGAGAAGGAAACACGTGATCCTGTTTCCTATTCCTGGATCATAACATTCGCCCCGAGCGTGCACTTGATCAAAACAACAACAACAAATACTGTTTCCTATTCCTGGATCTTAACATTCGCCCCGAGCGTGCACTTGGCCAAAACAACAACAGCAAATAAATCGACCTTTGGAAATTTAGGTCATTGACCCACTTCGATTACGCAATCATTCTCCCTGGGGATTCCATGCCCATATTTGGTGCCCCGTCACGAGTCAATAAGGCCTTTCTACTAATTTATACAACCAGTGAGATCTGATAAAAAGGTTATTCTTAGGTGCCGATGAACAATAATTTGATACAATAATTTTAATTACACTGGTACCCGAGTCTGTCTGATTATTCAAGTGTGGCTATTTCAATTAGAAGCATTCGATAGCCTAGAATTAATTTAATCTTTTTTTTTGGTAAACATTCGTGGATTGAACAAGCAGACCCACACAATATTAAACAACAGACCTAGAAGAGGTTTAGAAGTATTTAAAATAATTAGAGTTAGAATATTTTCCTTTTATTTCCTTTTATAATAAATATCAGTTGTCACTGGATTCTGAGTACCGATCTTATCCAAGCCTCAGATATAACACGCTACCAAATTTTTAGCCCTGATTAAGTAGGGGCAACTTTACATGGGTTAGACGTGCTTCAGTCAAGCTTGTTGATAAAAAGCTGTGATTCCTGACTTCTCTAAGTTTTCCATAAATTTTAACGAATACTTGTACTACATAGGCAGAAAATCTTAACAGCAAAACTTGGCTCGAAACGCCTTTATCCACGTTAATTTGTTTTCATGTATTATGTAGTAATACAAAGTATATGTATCATGCATATATCTAATGCTGGTCCAAGCCTCAATCTTTTCTAATTTCAAAAAATTCTTTTGGAAACGATCAACATGAATGGCGCTAATGCTTTCAGCTTGAAAATGGCACAGCTCTCGAAATTACGCAGAAATGCATTAGCAGCACTACAGTCGCGTGTACTTTTGTTTTTATCAATTATGTAATTTTGTTTTACCTCTTGCATTTAGTTCTATCATAGATAAATGTATTACTGGAATGCAGTTTTTCATTCTACCAATATTCTTACAAAGAAAGGAGCCTCTTTCCAGTGCCAAATAAACTTCAGCAGCATAAACTTCAGCAGCATTGCCAAGCAAACTATCGGAAATATACATTTCATCTTGTTTGTGTTTAATTTAGAACAACCTTTATCTTCATGTTAAATAAAAGTAAATTATTCAATTATTCAGTTGCCACAACTTAATTCAATTATCACCATTAGATTGACATATCTATTCGCGCATTTTCAAGTGTTACAAATTCCATTCTCATCAAGCGTGTTTCAAGTATGTAAAATAAATCATTATTACCTTTTTCTTTACTTTTACTAAGAGACATAATTGCAAAAACTCTTTGTAAGGGTATTTGTTTTAATGTTTTTCACACTGCCAGGGAATGTTGAAAAGGACGTTGACCTATATCAAATATCAAAACGTACCAGTTCTATAATGGTTATTAAAAAGCAATAACAGCTCTATTCTAGGACGGCTTACGAACTGTATCTTACGGTTTGTATATTGCGAATTGTAGCAGTATCTTGCGGTTTCATGGGAAATCGAAATCTATAGAAAAGAAGAGAAATGTCCTTCCCTGAATAAATGGCATAAATTAGAATACTAAGAATCCATTTTTTTGCATTTCTATAGTGTTTTACAAATAATTAGAGATTCTAATGAAATGCCCACTTTAAAACTAGTTTTTGGAATTTTTTCATGGAAAAAGTTCTTTTCTTATTTTAACAAGATCTTTAGAGAAAACCACATATGTCCTTTCCTGAATAAATGGTTTAAATTAGAATCAGGAGAAGCTATTTTTTTGCATTTTCCATACTTTCTTTGCAAAAAATTGGAGATTAGCTTATAATGAAATGTTCAGTTAGAACCTTGGTTTCTAAATTTCCCCTGGAAATAGGTCTTTTCTTAGAATCAAAATCTATAAAAAAAACAGAACTGTCCTTCCCTAAATAAATGGTATAAATTAGAATCCTAAGAATAGCAGTATTCACATAGCACCCTTGTTTTTTTTAACATCCCCTTCGACACACGCTGAAAATTTCAACTTAAAACCATTATCCATTCCTGAAGCATTTCTGATACGCCCTCTTTACATCCTGTGTGGACATATTTTGTTTTGATTTAGTGCCATACAGTTTCAATACATTCCAAAATTTTCACCTTAATACCCTTAGTTATAATAGATGCAGCAGTAGTAGTAGCAGCGGAATTAATAGTAGTTGCCTTAGCTTTAGTGGCCGTAGTAGTAATAATAGTAGCAGTAGTAGTAGTATGAGTGGAAGCGGTAGCATTAGGATGCAAATATTTCCTGTTGGTTAGTCCAACATCCCGAACAACAAGCCATACTAGTTTCAACTTCACACAGAAAACTGTTCCTAAAGATATTACTGTTACGTCTTTTTGACAACCTGCATTCAGATGGCTTGTTGTGATTCAGTTCACTTTCCCCCCTCATAATTCCTTGAAAATTTTACTTTCATATTATTAGGAATAGTTGTAATAGTAGTCACAGTAGTAGTATTGTTATTACTGCTAGCAGTATTAATAGTACTAGCAGTAGTCCTAGTAACAGTTGTAGTATTAACGTATTGCCTTTTGGTCAGTAGAACATCCTTCTCATTAAGCCCTTGAAGTTTCAACTTAATACAATTTGCCACTGCTATGGCATTTCTGATACGTCCTTTTGATAACCTGTTTGTTCATATACTTCTTGAAATTTTCATGTCCATGCTCTTAGCCTTACAACTAGTTGCAATAGAAGTAGTAGCTGGAGTAGTAAATGTAGCAGTGACAGTAGTATTAGAAGTAGCGTTCGCATATTTTCTTTTGGTCAAATGATCCTTCTCTTTAAGCATTCTATGATAGTTCCAACTTAATACCTAAAGCAATTCTTCAGATACGCTCTTTTGACTATATACATGCACATAGCGTCTTTTGATTTAGTTCAAATTTCCCATAAATATTGTAAATAGAGTAGTGTTGTAGTAGCAGTAGCTGTAAAAGTAGTAGTAGTGGTAACATGCAAATATTGCCTTTTTGATCATCTCCCTTATCTATTCCTGAAAGTTCAAACTCAATATACTCAGTCATTACCGAGTTTTTTTTTACATTCCCTTTTAACGATATGTATACTTATATCGTGTTTTTGTGTAGTTCAACACTCTTTCAACAATTTCAACAAAATAGCTTTCTTTAAATTCTTATCGGATGTGCTTTGGGGAATGATAGGCTTGGGGGGGGGGGGAGGGTTGCCCTCCATTCCGTTTTGACTCTTAAAAAGGGCATTAGAATTTCCAAATCATAGGCAGCGCAAGAGCGCTGTCTAAGTAAAGAACAATGTTGGCACAATGTATTTATTTTGGTTTTATCTTTTAGACCTGGGCACTTCGTATCGAAGGAGTTGTCATAAAAACTTCAAAAAGGGCTCATTCGATTGGAAATTGGAAGGGCTTGTGCCCTTTTGAACAGTTGAAAGTGATTGGAGGGCATATAAAACCCCTCCCACGGCCATAATTTTCCCAAACACATCCAATCAAAATTTTGAGATTGCCATTTTGTTCAACGTAGTTGAAAGGTACGGGAATTATATCTTTGAGGATGAACCCCTCCCCCCAGAGCCCTCAGAGCAAGAGTTGTAAGTTATGCACTGGGGGCATATAAGGTTTTTATACAAAGTATTGTCGTAGAAACTTCAAAAAGGGCTCATTTGATTGGAAAACTAACCCCCCTCTCACGCCCACCATTTCCTCAAACACATCCAATCGAAATTTTTAGATAGCAATTTTGTTGAACGTAGTTGAAAAACCCAGAAAACACGTCCTTGAGGATGACACTCCCCCCAAAGCCCTCAGGGCAAGGGTTGTAAGTTATGCCCCTTGGACATATAAGGTTTTTATAAAAAGTGTTGTCGTAGAAACTTCATTTTCAGTAAAGTGTAAATTATATTTTTTCAGTAAAGTACAAATTATATTCTGGTTTTCAAAAGCATAGGGGCTTTGAACCCTACTCACATTAATTTCTGATCGTTTTGAGTTTCACTCTGTTATTTATTTTATTTAATTAAAAAATCTTTTCCACAAAAAAAATTTTCAAAGAAAAGTGAAGAACTCCATTAAACCAAAAATTAGCAAAAATAAAATCAAATAATCAACCAAGCGTGAAACTACCACAAATCAGCTTCGATACATAAATGAAACCCAAAACGAACAGAAATTACAATAAATAACCAAGTCCAACTCAAAACGAGCAGAAATTAACATGAGTAGGGCTCAAAATCCCTATGCCTTCCCAAGGCCAGGACATAGTTTGTACTTTACTGAGAAAATTTAAATGTTTTTACTTTTATAACTTTAATAAATCAAATAATATGAACATTTTGATTACTAAATATCAATAAATGTATTTTAAAGTGACAATGCACATTCATTTGTATTTTTTCAGCAAAGTGCAAATTATGTACTGGCCTTGGGAAGGCAAAATGGTTTTGAGCCCTACTCATGTTAATTTCTGCTCGTTTTGAGCTTGACTTGGTTATTTATTGTAATTTCAGTTATATGACCCAAGGGCATGACTTACAACCCTTGCCGCGAGGGTTCTGGGGGGTTATCATCCTCGAAGACCTAATTTCTAAATTTTTTAACTATGTTGAACAAAATGGCTATCTAAAAATTTTGATTGAATGTGTTTGGGGACATATTATTATAGAATAGAATATGTATTAATAATAGAATACTAATTGCTGATTTTATGACTAAAAAGTTCAGGGTATCAATTATTGTAGTATACGCCCCTGTAGAACTGACTGACGGAGATACTAGTGACTCAGATGAATTTTACTTACAGTTACAGGAGCAAATAGACAGGGTCCCAGGTAGAAATATGATGTTATTAATGGTAGATTTTAACGCCCAGGTCGGTAGAAATAGGGATAGATGGTATCCTAGCCTAGGTAAATTTGGTGTAGGAAAAGAAAGCAGTAATGAATACAGACTTTTGCAATTTTGTAGGTATAACAATCTAGTTATAGCCAATACGGTGTTCGATCATGAAATGGCTCATAAGTTAATATGGTATTTATGTGATGGTAAGACAGCAAACCTTATTGATTATTTTATAGTAAACAAAAGACTGGCAGGATCAATACAAGATACTAAGGTACATAGGAGTGCCGCTATTGATAATTAAAAGTAAAGATCACCATCTAGTAGTGTCAAGGGTGAATTTAAAGCTGAAATATTGGAACGGTAACTACCTCCCGGAAAGTTATGATGTTGGTAGACTCCAGGATGAGAATTTGAGTGAAAAGTTCTAGGAACAGTTGAATACTAAAGTTGAGAGTTTAAAATTTAATAATGTAGAAGATGGTTGGAATAATTTTAGAAAAATTATTTGTGAAGTTGCTAAAGGTGTATTAACGAAGAAAGCTAGAACTGCAGCTAAGAATATTAGTGAAAAAGCTTTATGTTCAATAGAAAGGAGAAAGAACTTGTACAAGAATTATCTGAGTGATAGATCATATGAAAACAAGAGGAATGTAAAGAAAGTTGAGAAAGCATTAAAATATGAACTAATCAGGTGTCAAGTGGAGGCCATGGATAAACTTGCCTAGGATCTGGAAGATGCAGTTAGACGGCATCATATTAAAATATTGTACTTGAATGTTAACAAATTGAGAAGGAGTAGTCAATCCGGACTTGACCTAGATAAAGATAGGAATGGGGCCGCAATTAGTGATAAGGAAAAAACTAAAGAGAGATGGGCCGAACATTTTGAGAATTTGCTTAACCGAGATAGAGTTGCAGGAAAAGATATAGAGGAAAATGAAAAAGTTTGTGATACCTTGGATGTGTGGGAAGATTTGTTTTGTGAGGAGGAATTAGCAACAGTACTAAAAGGATTAAAAAATAATAAGGCTCCAAGTGCTGATAGGGTGGTAAATGAGTTTCTTAAATATGGTGGGTCTGAGGTTAGAAATAAGCTAATGAAGATTATGAATATGATTTCTGAAAAAGGGGAATACCTAACGATTTTAGGAAAACCTTAATTAAGCCACTTTATAAGAAAGTTGATAAAAGTGAGTGTGGTAATTATCGAGGCATTAGTCTGGTTTCTGTATGTAGTAAATTACTTAGTAGTATGATACTTTTTAGACTGAGAGATACCGTAGACAAAGTTTTAAGAGAAGAATGGTGCTGTTTTAGAAAAGGTAGAGGATGTGTTCACCAAATTTTCACTCTTAGGCTAATAATGGAGAATTGCCTGAGTTTTCAAACACCATTGGTCCTCAGTTTTATAGATTATGAGCAAGCGTTCGATTCTGTTGATACAAGAGCTTTAGTAAAGGTTTTATCCTTGTATGGTACATCAGACAAATACACTAAAGTGATTGGTGCTATGTACGAGAATAGCACTGCTGCGGTTAAGGTAGGAAATGAGGTTAGCAGCTGGTTTTGTATCAAATTAGGGGTTAAGCAGGGTTTTGTTCTATCCCCCTTTATATAGATTATTTTGATGGACTTTGTTTTAAGGAGCACAGGAAAGGCAATGGGAGACCACGGAATCAAGTGGGGAGGAAAAAGTCTCCTGGACTTAGATTATGCTGATGATTTAAGCATCCTAGATGAAAGTGTGAGCAAAATGAATGGAGTTTCAGAGGTTTTGCGAGTTCAGGGTGCTAGAATTGGTTTGAAAATTAATGTTAAGAAGACTAAGTCACTAAGGCTAGGGATAAGTGTAGATGAAAAGGTGACGTTGGGTAATGAAAAGATTGATCAGGTGGGTAGCTTCACTTACCTTGGTAGTATTATTAGTAGAGATGGTGGGAGCAGTGAAGATGTTAAAAGTTGAATAGCCAAGGCTCAGGGTGTTTTTTCACGGTTAAAAAAAGTTTGGAAAAACAGGAAGATAAGTCTGTAAACCAAGATTAGAATATTTAAAGCTACCGTAATGACAGTGATCAAATATGGCTCTGAAGCATGGACGCTCCGAAAAGCGGATGAAGATTTGCTAGATGTTTTCCAGAGATATTGCTTGAGGATTGTTCTGGATAATGACCGTATTTCAAACAACAGGAAATACGAAAAATGTGGCTCAATACCGCTCTCTAGGGCTATAATGAAAGAGAGGTTGAGGTGGCTAGGGCACGTTGTGTGGATGAAGGATGAAAGATTGCCGAAGGTTGTACTTTTCGGCCAACCGTCTAGGGCTAAAGAGAAAGCAGGTCGTCCCCGTCTGGGGTGGGAGGAGGTCATAAAGAAAGATTTAAAGGAAATGGGAACTTCGTTGGCGGGTGTAAAAAGGGAGAACTTTGAATAGATTGGAGTGGAGGAGGAGCGTGCGTAGCTGTGTTGGCCTCATGTTTTGGTGCTGCGGTGAGTTGTTAGTGTAGTAGTAGTAGTAGTAATCACTTTCGACTATTAAAAAGGGCACTAGCCCTTTGAATTTCCAATCGAATGGGCCCTTTTTCAAGTTTCTACGACAAAGCTTACAATAAAAACCTTATATGTCCCCAGGGCATAACTTATAACCCTTACCCTGGAGGCTGTGGGAGGAGTGTCATCCTCAAAGATACAATTTCTGGACCTTTCAACTAATTTGAACAAAATGGCTATCTCAACATTTTGATTGCATGTGTTTGGATAAATGGTGGGCGTGGAAGGGGTGTTAGTTGCCTTCCAATCACTTTCGACTATTAAAAAGGGTACTAGCCATTTCAATTTTCAATAAAATGAGCCCTTTTTGAAGTTTCTACGACATCTCTTTCTATAAGATTGATCAGGTGGGTAGCTTCACTTACCTTGGTAGTATTATTAGTAGAGATGGTGGGAGCAGTGAAGATGTTAAAAGTTGAATAGCCAAGGCTCAGGGTGTTTTTTCACGGTTAAAAAAGTTTGGAAAAACAGGAAGATAAGTCTGTAAACCAAGATTAGAATATTTAAAGCTACCGTAATGACAGTGATCAAATATGGCTCTGAAGCATGGACGCTCCGAAAAGCGGATGAAGATTTGCTAGATGTTTTCCAGAGATATTGCTTGAGGATTGTTCTGGATAATGACCGTATTTCAAACAACAGGAAATACGAAAAATGTGGCTCAATACCGCTCTCTAGGGCTATAATGAAAGAGAGGTTGAGGTGGCTAGGGCACGTTGTGTGGATGAAGGATGAAAGATTGCCGAAGGTTGTACTTTTCGGCCAACCGTCTAGGGCTAAAGAGAAAGCAGGTCGTCCCCGTCTGGGGTGGGAGGAGGTCATAAAGAATGATTTAAAGGAAATGGGAACTTCGTTGGCGGGTGTAAAAAGGGAGGCTTTGAATAGATTGGAGTGGAGGAGGAGCGTGCGTAGCTGTGTTGGCCTCATGTTTTGGTGCTGCGGTGAGTTGTTAGTGTAGTAGTAGTAGTAGTAATCACTTTCGACTATTAAAAAGGGCACTAGCCCTTTGAATTTCCAATCAAATGAGCCCTTTTTCTAAGTTTCTACGACAAAGCTTACAATAACAACCTTATATGCCCCCAGGGCATAACTTATAACCCTTACCCTGGAGGCTGTGGGAGGAGTGTCATCCTCAAAGATATAATTTCCGGACCTTTCAACTAATTTGAACAAAATGGCTATCTCAAAATTTTGATTGAATGTGTTTGGATAAATGGTGGGCGTGGAAGGGGTGTTTGTTGCCTTCCAATCACTTTCGACTATTAAAAAGGGTACTAGCCATTTCAATTTTCAATAAAATGAGCCCTTTTTGAAGTTTCTACGACATCTCTTTCTATAAAAACCTTATATCAGCCCAAGGCATAACTTACAACCCCTGCCCTGAGGACTGTGGGGGAGGGGTTGTCATGCTCAAAGACCTAATTTCTCAAACTTTCAACTATGCTGAACAAAATGGCTGTCTCAAAATTTTGATTGGATGTGTTTGGGGTAACGAACTGTAAGTAAGGAGAGTAACCCCAAACACCAAACTGGGGTTACTGTAAGTAACCCCAAACACATCCAATCAAAATATTGAGACAGCCATTTTGTTCAGCATAGTTGAAAGTTTGAGAAATTAGGTCTTTGAGCATGACAACCCCTCCCCCACAGTCCTCAGGGCAGGGGTTGTAAGTTATGCCTTGGGCTGATATAAGGTTTTTATAGAAAGAGATGTCGTAGAAACTTCAAAAAGGGCTCATTTTATTGAAAATTGAAATGGCTAGTACCCTTTTTAATAGTCGAAAGTGATTGGAAGGCAACTAACACCCCTTCCACGCCCACCATTTATCCAAACACATTCAATCAAAATTTTGAGATAGCCATTTTGTTCAAATTAGTTGAAAGGTCCGGAAATTATATCTTTGAGGATGACACTCCTCCCACAGCCTCCAGGGTAAGGGTTATAAGTTATGCCCTGGGGGCATATAAGGTTGTTATTGTAAGCTTTGTCGTAGAAACTTAGAAAAAGGGCTCATTTGATTGGAAATTCAAAGGGCTAGTGCCCTTTTAATAGTCGAAAGTGATTACTACCACTACTACTACTACTAACAACTCACCGCAGCACCAAAACATGAGGCCAACACAGCTACGCACGCTCCTCCTCCACTCCAATCTATTCAAAGCCTCCCTTTTTACACCCGCCAACGAAGTTCCCATTTCCTTTAAATCATTCTTTATGACCTCCTCCCACCCCAGACGGGGACGACCTGCTTTCTCTTTAGCCCTAGACGGTTGGCCGAAAAGTACAACCTTCGGCAATCTTTCATCCTTCATCCACACAACGTGCCCTAGCCACCTCAACCTCTCTTTCATTATAGCCCTAGAGAGCGGTATTGAGCCACATTTTTCGTATTTCCTGTTGTTTGAAATACGGTCATTATCCAGAACAATCCTCAAGCAATATCTCTGGAAAACATCTAGCAAATCTTCATCCGCTTTTCGGAGCGTCCATGCTTCAGAGCCATATTTGATCACTGTCATTACGGTAGCTTTAAATATTCTAATCTTGGTTTACAGACTTATCTTCCTGTTTTTCCAAACTTTTTTAACCGTGAAAAAACACCCTGAGCCTTGGCTATTCAACTTTTAACATCTTCACTGCTCCCACCATCTCTACTAATAATACTACCAAGGTAAGTGAAGCTACCCACCTGATCAATCTTTTCATTACCCAACGTCACCTTTTCATCTACACTTATCCCTAGCCTTAGTGACTTAGTCTTCTTAACATTAATTTTCAAACCAATTCTAGCACCCTGAACTCGCAAAACCTCTGAAACTCCATTCATTTTGCTCACACTTTCATCTAGGATGCTTAAATCATCAGCATAATCTAAGTCCAGGAGACATTTTCCTCCCCACTTGATTCCGTGGTCTCCCATTGCCTTTCCTGTGCTCCTTAAAACAAAGTCCATCAAAATAATCTATATAAAGGGGGATAGAACAAAACCCTGCTTAACCCCTAATTTGATACAAAACCAGCTGCTAACCTCATTTCCTACCTTAACCGCAGCAGTGCTATTCTCGTACATAGCACCAATCACTTTAGTGTATTTGTCTGATGTACCATACAAGGATAAAACCTTTACTAAGGCTCTTGTATCAACAGAATCGAACGCTTGCTCATAATCTATAAAACTGAGGACCAATGGTGTTTGAAAACTCAGGCAATTCTCCATTATTAGCCTAAGAGTGAAAATTTGGTGAACACATCCTCTACCTTTTCTAAAACAGCACCATTCTTCTCTTAAAACTTTGTCTACGGTATCTCTCAGTCTAAAAAGTATCATACTACTAAGTAATTTACTACATACAGAAACCAGACTAATGCCTCGATAATTACCACACTCACTTTTATCAACTTTCTTATAAAGTGGCTTAATTAAGGTTTTCCTAAAATCGTTAGGTATTCCCCTTTTTCAGAAATCATATTCATAATCTTCATTAGCTTATTTCTAACCTCAGACCCACCATATTTAAGAAACTCATTTACCACCCTATCAGCACTTGGAGCCTTATTATTTTTTAATCCTTTTAGTACTGTTGCTAATTCCTCCTCACAAAACAAATCTTCCCACGCATCCAAGGTATCACAAACTTTTTCATTTTCGTCTGTATCTTTTTCTGCAACTCTATCTCGGTTAAGCAAAATCTCAAAATGTTCGGCCCCATCTCCCTTTAGTTTTTTCCTTATCGCTAATTATAGCTCCATCCCTAGCTTTAAGTGGGCCAACTCCGGATTGACTACTCCCTCTCAATTTGTTAACATTCAAGTACAATATTTTAATATGATGCCGTCTAACTGCATCTTCCAGATCCTAGGCAAGTTTATCCATGGCCTCCACTTGACACCTGATTAGTTCATATTTTAATGCTTTCTCCACTTTCTTTACATTCCTCTTGTTTTCATATGATCTATCACTCAGATAATTCTTGTACAAGTTCTTTCTCCTTTCTATTGAACATAAAGCTTTTTCACTAATATTCTTAGCTGCAGTTCTAGCTTTCTTCGTTAATACACCTTTAGCAACTTCACAAATAATTTTTCTAAAATTATTCCAACCATCTTCTACATTATTAAATTTTAAACTCTCAACTTTAGTATTCAACTGTTCCTAGAACTTTTCACTCAAATTCTCATCCTGGAGTCTACCAACATCATAACTTTCCGGGAGGTAGTTACCGTTCCAATATTTCAGCTTTAAATTCACCCTTGACACTACTAGATGGTGATCTTTACTTTTAATTATCAATAGCGGCACTCCTATGTACCTTAGTATCTTGTATTGATCCTGCCAGTCTTTTGTTTACTATAAAATAATCAATAAGGTTTGCTGTCTTACCATCACATAAATACCATATTAACTTATGAGCCATTTCATGATCGAACACCGTATTGGCTATAACTAGATTGTTATACCTACAAAATTGCAAAAGTCTGTATTCATTACTGCTTTCTTTTCCTACACCAAATTTACCTAGGCTAGGATACCATCTATCCCTATTTCTACCGACCTGGGCGTTAAAATCTACCATTAATAACATCATATTTCTACCTGGGACCCTGTCTATTTGCTCCTGTAACTGTAAGTAAAATTCATCTAAGTCACTAGTATCTCCGTCAGTCAGTTCTACAGGGGCGTATACTACTATAACTGATACCCTGAACTTTTTAGTCATAAAATGAGCAATTAGTATTCTATTATTAATACATATTCTATTCTATAATAATATGTCCCCAAACACATTCAATCAAAATTTTTAGATAGCCATTTTGTTCAACATAGTTAAAAAATTTAGAAATTAGGTCTTCGAGGATGATAACCCCCCAGAACCCTCGCGGCAAGGGTTGTAAGTCATGCCCTTGGGTCATATAAGTCATACCAGTAATAACATCATATTTCTACCTGGGACCCTGTCTATTTGCTCCTGTAACTGTAAGTAAAATTCATCTAAGTCACTAGTATCTCCGTCAGTCAGTTCTACAGGGGCGTATACTACAATAATTGATACCCTGAACTTTTTAGTCATAAAATCAGCAATTAGTATTCTATTATTAATACATATTCTATTCTATAATAATATGTCCCCAAACACATTCAATCAAAATTTTTAGATAGCCATTTTGTTCAACATAGTTAAAAAATTTACAAATTAGGTCTTCGAGGATGATAACCCCCCAGAACCCATTTCCAACCCATTTCCAAAAATAAATGCTAACAATATTTTTAGGACATTGCTGAAAGGGGGGGGGGGACATGTCTCAATTCTATCATCATCATTGTAAAGTGAAAAAAAAAATTGTTCATGTCACGTGAAAAGCTGTGGGGCTGGAATTTCTAATAAAAAGATAGCTTTTTGCGCCTTGGCGGCCGGGAAGCGCTGTGGGGACCCGGGTAGGGAAGCGCCGCGGGCAGGGGAAGCGCGGCAGGAAGCGCCGCGGTGGACGGCTCGGAGGGGGGCATTAAATAGTGGAAATTGGTAGGGGTGGAGTTGTTTGAACAAAGTCAAATTGCATTCTATGTAAAGCGTTTTAGATTTTCATTAAGTATTGCCTTCTATGTAAAGCGTTTTAGATTTTCGTTAAGCTGGATTTTCTTTCAGTTGGATAGTCGTAATTGACCGAGTGTCGATAAGCTACTGCTACTAAGCGTATTTTAAATAATAATCCATTTTTTTTAAAGTAGGGCTGATTTGAATTGAAAATAAGCTATTTTTCACTTATAGGTTGCATTGGTCCCATACTCGTCATCATCATCATCATCATCATCCTCGTCAGTTGGAGAAGGAGAGGAGCTCTCCAAAAATTCAACATGAGACGATAACATTTTACACAGTCAAATACGTTTAATACTGATGAGTTTAGAGATGATTTTTTAAATGTAGATTATAGCGCAGTTGGGCAAGAGGAATTGACTTAAAACACATTGCAATTATTGGATGATTTTACCCGAGAATTAACAGGGAACCCTCCTCCTCCCACCCCCGATAACCTATCGAATCCACTTCAATCAAATGAAGCGGATCCCTATACCCCAAATATTGAACAAAGTGGAGGGGTTGTTGATGATATACTAGAGGGGGAGGGATAGCGGGGTAATGACCAATTTACAACTTTTCCCGAATTTCAATTGTCAAATACAATTTTAAATGCAGTAGTTGTTTACACTGCGACTTTTGGGGATCCGTTTAATTCACTTATAGGGGAAAATTTTGTGTTTGACCCTGTAGAAGTTGTGCATGACTATATAGATAAAATTCGTGCACTGCTGGAGAACCGAATTTAATTATGAGGTGGGGGGAGGGATTCAATTAATATTTCAATTGTTTTAAAGGTGTTCTATTTAAATGAAGGGAAAAGTGAAGTTTACCATCATTAAATACACTCCGAGATGCGTTTTATATATCCGAATTTAGAAAATTTTGAGACTTTTTTTTGCAAGTGGATAGCTCAAATTATTGCGCATCTTGAGAACTATAACGAAAATGGGAGCGGCTCTCTTGCTTTATTTATTGAAAATTTAAGTGTAAATATTTGTAAATTTAAGAAAGATTTTATTTTAAGAGGGGGCATAGGGACACGGGTACAGTTTTAAATTATAATCCAGATCTAGAAGGTTGTAAAGGTGTCCAGCGGATCTGTTTTGAAACAACTCATAAATGTTTCAAGTATGCTTTCCTCATATCAGCATTGGAGCCTCTAGCACGCGACGCTACCAAGACGAATGCAGACGATTGAGCTGTATATGGGAAGGGAGGGTCCAATTTACCAATTGTTGATTACTCATGTTTAGACGAAAAATACCCAGTGAAGCAAAGATCCATTGATATTTTTAAAAGGGCTAATTCCCATTTAAATATCGGCGTTACTGTGGTTCAGTATGAAACTGAATTTGAAGATGGGGTTCGTTTAAAAAAGAAGGAGGTGGTTTTCCCAGTAAGGGGCCCGTCAAATGAATTGGTCAAACACTGGGTTTGGTTGTTGTATACACCACCATCTAGTGACTTTGCCAATTCAATTGGCCATTTCAACCCTATTACAGACATCAGTAGAGTTCAGGGGCAGGGTAAAAAAAGGGGGGAATTTTTCTACTGTCTGACATGCCTCTCTTGATTCCATAGCGATATAAAGTTGCGGGATCACATGAGGCACTGTAGCCGACATGGCTACCAGACAGTGGAAATGGTTTCTGGAGATAGGTCCACTCTACGCTTCAAAAATTTTCAGAATACCCTCCTCCAGTGCAACAAAATCTCTTTGGATTGTGAAGCTAAGCTGGTGGAAGTGAACGATCCTCGATTTCCAAACCGAATCAAAGAACATCAAGCTATTGCAGTTTCCTATGCCCATGCCCAAAGAGACAATTCTAACACCATGCTGTTTTTAGAAATAGTTGAAACATTGGATGATGGGGAGCGTATGGTCAAGGCACTGACTAAACTAATTGGCACAGCTAATGGCGCTATTTCTCGTTTGAGAAATACGCACTATGCTATGGTGCTGTCTGCAGAGGATCGTCTCGCAATTAAAAATCAAAAAATATGTTGAGTTTGTAAGGGGGAGTTTGAAGAGGGGGATTAGGGGACTAAAGGGACTAGAGGGGGGAGGGGGAAAGTCAGAGACCACAATCACGTTTGGCAGGAAATAACTCCGGGGGGTAGTAATTTTAGAGGGGTAGCGCATCAATCGTGTAACTTAAATGCTAGCCAGCAGTTTTTTATCCCAGTTTTTATTCACAATTCAAAGTATGATTTATAATTTATTTTACCGGCACTGGCACGTATGCACAGGGAGGAAGGGGGAGGAGACAGTCCATGGGTAAATAGTTCTTTTACCTATAACATTATTCCCAAATCGGCCGAGAAGTTGTTGCTTCTCGAGCTGAAATGGCAGGTAGTGAATAATGGGCATACGTGTTGGAATAAAATCAGGTTTTTAGATTCCTTTAGTTTTTTTCCCAAGGCACTGAGTCAATTGATTCAAGTGCAGAAAAGCGACAATTTTGATAGCTTTCCCTTGCTTAAACAGCACTTTCCAGAGAGTAAAAAGTATGATCTATTGACTTGCAAAAGTGTACCCGCATACGACTATTGCTGTTCTGGCGCTCACTTAAGCGAGGTGAAACTATCTCCAATTGAAGCTTTTTTACAATTCACTCACCAGTAGTGAATGCAAAGCCGAGGACTATGAGTTTGCCAAGAAAGTGTGGGCTAAGGGGAATTGTAAAAATGGGTGGGATTATTGTAGACTGTACTTGGACAGTGACGTTTTAACTCTGTTGGACATAGTCTGTAAGAACAGAGACCAAATATATTCAGAATTTGGGCTATATATATGTTATTATTTGTCAACATTACACTCGGTGATGGCTTCTATTCAACAAATTATGATAGAGGAAATAGGTCTAGTCCCTAACTCACACCAATCTCTGTTTGTAGAGCACTCGTTGAGGAATTGTTATAACCTTCATGGGGACTAGGTCTTGTTAATTGAACCGAGTGCAAAAACAGCGGTGCAAACTCAAATGCAGTGTTATTGGACATGAACTCATTGTACCCTTCGGCAATGTCTCACTACTCTTTGCCGTGTGGGAACTATCAATGGCTTGAGAATCCTTGTGAGTTCCCCGACATTACCACCGTCGAAGACAAAGGGCCACAAGGATGGTTCTTTGAAATTGACGGGCATATTCCACTGGTGCTTCACGATTCAGTCAGATATTTTGTTTTCCCCTGTGTCAATCGGCCAATGGGCAGAGACTCATTGGGCCCCTACATTCGATCATTGGTTGAGGATATGGAGGAGCACTGGAGCCCCTCTAAGAAAAAACTAATTGCTGATTTGGATCCAAAGGTGAATATTGTTGTCCACAATTTACTTTTGCATTGGGGGGTGAAAAATGGCTTCAAAATCCCCAATATACATAGGGTCCTGCAGTTCAATCAGAAACCTCACTTGAAAATATTTATCGCCACTTTTGTCGATTAACGCTCTTGGGCAAACTCAAAGGTAGAGAAGGACATGTACAAACTCATTGTAAATTCAGCGTATGGCAAAATGTGTGAAAGCGTACGTAACAGATCTCGCTGCGACGTCGTGACTGACCCTCTAGAGTGTGCAAGAATTATTGCCGACCCCAATTTTACATCGTTCACGAGCATAGAGGCTGGCATGGTTCTTCTACACAGGAAAAAGCGAAATTGGTACTGAACAAGAGTATAGCAGAATGTAGTTCAGTACTGGAAATTTCAGCTAATTTTATGTTGTCGTTTTTTTACACTGTGCGCCAGTGGTAATGGCCACGGGCGGAGGATTTTAAAGCATACTACGTGGATACATAGTCCCGGCAATTACTGGTAAATGTAATTACAGATGTCTTTGATGATTTAATGGAGAGAAACCATGTCCTTTCGCGGATGGATTTCACCTTCTGAAAAACATCTTTCTATCCCGAATTTATCAAATGTCAAGCCCCCAACCAACTATTCATATTAAAATCAGAGACGGGGACTTATATGACATCCAGGGGGGTGTTCCCGGGCACCAAATTTTATTGCGTAGAAACTAATAGAGGGGATGAAAAGAAGGCGATCAAAGAAGTACCTACACACTTTGTAAAGAATAATTTTAACATGAGTGTGTACAGAGACTGTGTAGAAAGTAGCCTAGTGCCGAGAGCACAAGTCCTTGCGATTCGCTCTCTACAGTATAGAAATTATACTGTAAGAGTGGAAAAAATGCAATGTTGTGTATATCCGACAAAGTCTATGTGCTCGAGAAATGTGTGAGTGTTCTGCCTCATGGCCACTACCGTATTTCAGACCGAGTAGAATGCATAGACTATCGCAATCAACTTGGTCTGGATAAATTAACCTAACCAACTAACCTAACCACAACCACCCAACCCGTTCATAAATTAACTAACCCGATTTAACCACCACTGACCCAACCTAACCTGTAGCAGCAGCAGTGACGACAACTATTGTACTGTTTTTTTTTCCATTGCGGCTCCCGGGGGGTGGGGGGCCCTTCCCGCAGCCGGCTCCCGGGGGTGGGGATCCTGCCCGCAGCCGGCCGTCGGCCCTGCAGCCCCGGGGGGGGGGGCCCACTTTTAAATTCATAATGTTCAACTGTGCTAGTTCATTTTCCAAGTGTTTTTTTTTGTTGTTGTACAGAAAAGTGTGCTACTCTACTAATGTACATAAAGTGATGGTGAACAAAAAAAAGTGTTTTTAAAACAATAAGTGTTGTTGTTCTTGCTCTTCAAGTTGATGGACAAAAAGTGTTTTTATTTATATTGTACATAAAGTGTAATTTTTATCATTGTTCATGTTGAACAAATAGAGTTTACTTGTTGCAAATAAATGTCATTGTTTTTTTTTTTTTTGTTCTTGTTGAACAAGTTTTATTCTTATGTTGTTCATGTTGAACAAATAGAGTATTCATGTTGCAAATAAACGACCCTGAAATATTGTTTTTGTTGTTGCTGTTCTTAACGTAGATAGGTCAATGGGGAAATTATTGCTACTACTTATTCACTGGAAATGTATGATTTACAGTTAGTTATGGTCCAACTTTTGTCAGCAACAGCAGCATGTATCAATGTCAACCACCCTTCATATCGTCTCGGTGTGGTCCCTCAATGTCGGGGAAAACAACACTTTTAACTAAAATCATTTAAAATTGTCAGAAAAATGTTTTTGGAAAGGCCGGAGAAAATCTACTATTGCTATAGTATTTGGCAGGAGTCCTACGATCAAATAAAAGCTATTGCCACATCCATACCAATAAAATTCATACGGGGGCTTGATGTTTTCAATAGTATTGAATCGAACTCATTGCTGATTATTGATGATTTGGCTGAATCCATTGCACAGTTCTCACATGAAATGCTACAACTGTTCACTGTTCGCTCCCATCATGAACAAATTTCCATAACCCTAGTTCTACACAATCTGTTTCATCAGAGCAAATGTATGCGAAACCTTGCTTTGAATTGCACTATCTATATTATCTATCGAGTTGTACGAGATTCTAGCTCACCATTAACTCTCAATAAACAGATATACCCCGGAGCCCCTAAATTTCTGCTGTCAGCGTACACTCAGGCGACTAATAAACCCTATGGTTACATTTTCTTGGATCTTAATCAGAGCACGCCCAAGGATCTACGTGTAGTCACCGACATTTTCGAAAAAGAAATTACAGTATATCTTTCAGTGAACAGTAGAAAAGGCTATTAGTTGGCGTTATGACACTGAAGAAACTACACGAACAACGGCATTTATTTTTCGTTTTAAGCACTTCAAAACCCATGCTTAGGAAGGCCATACTCAAACATGGTGTTGACAATGATTTCATTAATCTAATATCTGAACTTTATTTAAATTGAACTGAGGGCATTGTTAAGCTGTAATAATTTGCTAGACGCCAGACGAACAACAATCGTTAAACTGAACGTGACTTAGATGTTGCGGACAAAGGGACCCTATATAAGAGTACGTAGCTTCTTGAGTTAGGTAGTTTCCTCTTCCCACATATACTGTCACAATTTGTATGAAATGTAAGCGGTTTCTCCTAGAGAGAGAGAGAGGCTAAGACCTATAAATCTACCCCATTTGAACTTGTACTCTCGCCCTTCAAACATTTTGAAGACAATCTAAGCAAATTCATTAATGATGAGAATATTGCCGATGACAAAAAAAATGTTTTTACTTCAAGATGCATTGCAACGTTTGGACAAACACAGACCTTATCGAGAGATACCCACCGTCACTGTCACCGATACCTCCAAATAGGAAACATCTCCTCAAGATTCTGCAGTGCAATCAAAGGAGAAAGAATTGAATTCAATTGTATTGATAATTGGAAACCTATTGCCAGTGACCTATCGAGAACATAGTAAAAGAGTATTATCTTATCTCATGTTGGAAACAGATTGTTAACAAGTTCAAGTCGAAAGCAAAGGGAAACGAATTATAATTCCGGGGAAAAGTTTTAATCTATTTGATTTAATTTGCGATATGGTTACGAATCGTAAAGGAATTTTATTCTTTTACAATAATCTATACACCTTTCTAAGCGCATCAAACTTCCCCAGAAGTCTTATTGGCAATAAAAAAATTGTAAAGAAACTAAGAGAATATAGTCCTCCAACAACACCAACACCATTTAAAAAGGAAGAAGATTCAACATTTGAAAATACTAGCACCAGAAGCAATGATTTTATAACATCTGCGGCTGGTAGTCAAAAGCGAAAACGAATTGATTCATCCTCCAGTGTGCAAAAGGCGAGTGGACATTACACTACGTGTTTAGGTTCAAAATGGATGACGTTCTGAAAGGTGTCTATGAAAATGTTAGTGAAGCGGAAAGTTTAAGTTTTCCCAAAACGCTTTCTAAAGTTGTCTCCGGTAGCACATTTAAAAAAACAAAAGAGTATCTAGAGAATGAACCGAGTTACACACTGCAACGGAATCACAGGCTTCGTGGAAAACAATATCGACAAACTAAAGCCTTTTTCCCTCTGCATATAATGCAAATGGATCTTTTAACTTTAGACGCGATTCAACGACGTTACAATGCACCCTAAAAATATATTCTGGTGGCAATCAGTGTCTTTAGTTGCTTTGCCTATGCCATTCCATTGCGGTCAAAAAGAGCTGTTGAAGTTGCTCAGGCCATTGAATGCTGCTCAGTTGCTCAGGCCATTATTCTTGAACAGGATTCGTATAGAAAAATTCAATCGGATCGTGGTAGTGAATTTGTTAATCCACATGTGCAAAAGGTTCTATTGAAATATAATACAACACTTTATCATAGTCAGTCTGATTAAGTCTGCCTTGGCTGAACGATTGAGATGAACAGAGCATCAGATAATTTTAATATACTATACTCTGAAAAATACGCCGGCCTTTGTTCATAACTTAGATAAAATCATACGGATACACAGCCATCGACCACATAAATCCTTGACCAAGTGACAAACTTAAAATGTTCATTGCAATTTAAATACGTTTGATGCTTTTATAAAGCAATACACAAATGGTGGAAACTAAAAAAAAAGTGTGAAGAAGAGTTTCAATGTTGGAGATTGTATTTGAATTAATAGAGCCTCGGACATTTTTGAAATGTTGTATTGTTTATCGAGCGCTAAACTATTTAAAGCTTACCAAATCTTATAAAACAAACCCATGGCCAATCGCATGCGAGACACCAAAGATGATGAGATCTCGGCAGTTTTATGAATACGAACTGCAAAAAGTTAGAAACACTAGTTAAATTTATCAAATTGAAAAGATATTAAAGAGTCGTACTCGTAGGGGCAAGAGACAGTTGCTTGTTCGCTGGCTAGGATACAACTCAGATTTTGATTCTTGGGTCAGTGCTGAAGATATTGACAATTCCCAATTATTTCTATGTGACTTTCATTTCCAATGTTTCTGATCTTCTCTACAAGTAATTAAATAAAACCAGTGAATTTTGAAAGAAACTCGCCCCGGACATCAAGTTCTATGGAAAGTTTGATGTAGCTCTTGTCAACTATATTCTCAAAAATACCTACGACCTCCTGAGAGAAGAGCTTAAAGCTGGTATTAAAGTTACACCTTACGACGGGCCCCCAGCAACCTCACGTGATACAGAAAAAATTCATTGAATAAACTGAATGAACTATCTATATATTGAATTACACTAAGGGTAATTCACCTCCGTGACTTTTTTATACCTCTCTATTAATAAAAGAATTTCCGCTCGTAAAAAAGGAGCTTTTCATTTCAAATATTCAAAGGAGGAGGGCAAGATCTACATTAGTTTACCTATTGCCAGCGAAAAGGTTATTCTCAATGATAACCTAAAGGATGTTCTTTGCTTTAAGCTCAATATAATCAATGGTAAAAGTGCCGGAAACACTAATTTCATTTTTGCTGACTACCCACCTGCCTTCTCCACGGACATTGGATATTTCTCTACGCCTCATTTGTGGAAACATCTCGGGTTGGTAATTCAAATGTTCCCCTCCTACGAGTTCTTGAACGAAAAACCAATCAAAAGCATATTCACCGTAACAATATAAAGTATCTTCATTATATTGTCATTGACACTTCCTATTTGGAACTCTGTCAGTTAAGACTAAGAACTGAATTGGGTGATCCCATAGCAATTTCAAAAGGTTTGGCTGTGATTACATGCCATTTTCGGCCCATCGTTCAACAACAAGATGTCTAATAAAAAAGTGGCAATCACTTGTCCTGATATTGACTGCTATGTTAATACTCTCTGCCCAAGACAACAGGGCAATGGAATGGACTATTACAAGGGTCGCTCGTCAATGTCTGGCTACGGTCTTGGCAGTTGGTTTGCTAAGCTTTTTTTCTCGTCCCGACCATGGGCTCGAGAATATCCGTGACAAGCTGCGACAGGTTTAACATCCTCTGCACTCTATGATTGAGGTTCTGGCAAAGATTTAAAAAAAAAGTGTTTTAGACAACCATACGTCCAGTTTATCAGCCCTTCTTAAACAACTAAAACAGAATAGAAAAGGTTTAAAAAGATCGAACAACAATGCATCACTCATCAGTCTCCACTCAGGTCGGAAACGAAAGACATCATCCCTCTTGTCAAAGAAAAGAAGGAAAAAGCCGACCCTTAGTGTAAACAGAAGAAGAGGCCCCAGGAAGAAAATTGTTAGATCGAAACTAGATTTCTTCTCTTAAGATGTCCTACCTACCGCATAAGGATTCTCAACCTTCAATCACCGCCTCATTGAATCTATTCAATGCCGAAAATGTAGATGTGAGTCTCAAGCATGGATACTATGAACAGTTTTATCCTCAACAACCCCTCTCCGATAATATCCACTTTCAAATTTATTCCAATGAAGACTAATTTTTTGACATGTCTTCAACATTTATAGTACCCCCCCCCGGAAAATACCCCCGGCGGAAAATGCCCCCGGCAAATACCCCCCCCCTCCCCATGGAAAATAAGGCTTTCAAAATTTGAGAATTTTATTTGAGTTTTTTCCGTAGGGGGGAGGAATTTTGGTACTTGCGTCACTCACTCAAGCTTACGCTGTGTAAAACTCGAGAACAAACCGGTTTCTTCGTTAGTTTCTTTCAGCTTAGCATGAGACAAGACAAAGACAAATGACATAATAGATAGGAAAAATATAATTTGGGCTTATACTTGCACATAAGAGGGAGGGGGTAATGTATTTGGACAGTTTGAATTCAGAAAACAATTCTTCCTTCATAATATGCAGAATAATTGTACCTAACACATTTTCCTTGCAGACCCGCTATATTTTACCAACCCTCCCCCCCCACCCCTAATGTGCAAATATATAGTCCAAATTTGTTTCTAAAGCAAAGAAGAAACCGGTGTATTCTCGAGTTTTACACCTCGTAAACTTGAGTGAGTGGCGCAAAACATACACGTACCCGATTTATTTATGGAGAGAGAGCTGGATTTCCCGGTATTATTTAAAAATAATCAGAAACTAAATATAGAAAAAACAAGTTTTTACAACTGAAAGTAAGGAGCATCATCAAAACTTAAAATGACCAGGAATTATTACGTATATGAAAGGAGTTGTCCCCTCCACAAGACCTTGCTCTTTACACTAAAGTTTTGACTTTTTGTTCTAATTCTTTAGGAACATTTCTTGATACACAATGGCTGTTTAATTAGCCTATAAGAATAAGCTTTTTTTAAAATTGTTAAAAAAACAACTTTATTTAAAAAAAAACTTTAACGTAAAGAGGGAAGTCTTGAGGAGGAGGAAGCCCGTGTAATGTGTGTAATAATTTCAGTTCGTATTAAGGTTTGATGTTGCTCCTTACTTTCAGTTGAAAAACTTGTTGTTTTTATCTAATTACTTACAGATAGTATTTGCTAGTAGTATCTATATACACAGTCCTAAAAATACATGAAAAAATACATGGAATTACACAAGAACCGGGACAAGAATATACAGTGTGGTATCACGTGCACATTGCAAAAAAGTTGGCAACCTATAAAGTGGTCCAACATGTTTTGAGAGTATAGTCAAGGTTGTATAAGACAATCATACTGGTTTTTGAGGCAACACCTATTTTTTAGAGCCAATCAGAGAGAGAGCGGAGGTTACTCTATATACGATAACTTGATTGGTGATTGGATTCAAATAAAAGGAATGGTTTTCATTACAATTCATATTAGTAAGAGAATAATCACATTCATATTAGTAATAGTTCATTTGAGAGGATATTAGTAGAGAAAATGAGTGGTGCATTTACATTATTGGAGATTGATGCTGGAGCCGGCAGCAGCAGCAACGATATACGAGTACCAAATGTGGCTGTGGAAATAACCGAAGGCTGTAGACAATGCCTTGAATGGGACGATATGTATGCTAGATACGTGGTATCATTAAGCAAATTTAAGCAAGAGGAGCAATTATGTTTTTCTGTGAAACGTGAATATTGTGCATATAAATAGACTTCGGGCAGCATTAGATGTGCTAGTCGAAATATATTGATGAGAACAAAATGCATCAGTGAATACTATTGTTGTAATTATGTTCAATAAAATTGTTTCTAAATCAAAGGTATTTTTCTTTCTATAGTAGACTAGCGTATATTTTTTAGAGTAGAAAAGAAATTCTGGTTAGTCTGAAGTTGGTTGTGAGAGTGTTAGGACTATAAAAAATAAATAGATTTGAAAAAGAGCGAATCATGGGGAATCTAGTGCTTATGGAAAAACGTTTGATTCTAGATGACGATTTTCTAGAGCTGTCTATTCAAAGGAAGATATTTTGTCGGGGAATGCTTGTCGATGTAATGAAAACTGATTTTCCATCATTAAAATATTGTATGAGTCTTCTACGTCGTGGTTCAAATGCATTTACACAGTATATTCATATATGGATCACGACATAGCAAAATGATATTGTGGATATGGTTTTAAATATTAGTTTAGAAATTTAGAACTTTTTTCTCATGAGAAAGATGTTGCTCAACGATGATTTACTCCTCTCTCTCTCTATCTCAGACATCTTTTTGCTGTTGCTAGCTTAGTTTCATTGTGGCAGTGAGAGTTTCAAAAGATGAAAAATGTTCCATGAATGCCCCATATGTATGTACACACTGGGCACCTGCTCATCATGTGATACTTGCAAAGTGATTGATGATTATGCTAAAAAGTAGAGATTATGCAACCCATTCAAATTGCATAAAGGATGTTCTGTACAAATGATAGGTTGTAATTCCAGCGTTGATGAGGTTGTTGACTCTCATCCTAGAGTGCACCTATGTTCTAAGTGTCATTATAATAAATGTAAGCAGTAGAAGAATATATATCCCGGCATGATTGGGAAGAATCATAAGTACTATTTTTGCTTTTTACTACATAGCTGGTATCGTTTTGACTTTCAATTTTTCTTGGAGAAGAAAGCGGATCAGCGATTCAACTTTTGGAACAACAAAACAATATGGTTTCTACGGTATCGTTGTGAATATTATGGGTCCTATGATTATAATCCCTCAGAGTTTTTTTTGGCTGTGAAGGAATTCGATTCGATACTTGAGAAAACTGTTTTTGAAATTGCTTCAAATAAACAAATTGAAACAAATCAATTCTATGGAATGAATGATAATAGTATAATTGACTATACAAAGAGATGTGACAAGAGTGAAGATAAACTCTAATGTAGAAAATGTGAGCCTGACATTGCAGTAAATCAGGATCAATATACTATGAATTCGGATAATCTACCTGCATTAGTTGTTGTCGACAAATACCAATACCTAGTAGAAGATGAAATTTAAAGAGTAGAAAAGTCGTTTTATCATGTATATACATTTTTATCATTTATTAATAAACAATTTCACATACATTTTTAGAACATTTTATTCGTAAGGCACTAAAATCAGTATTAAATACGCTTGTAAGTATATTTTACACTAGAAAGTTGTTCAATCCCTATGATTCAACACACATGTCGATATACTGCTTTTGGCTATAGTCATGGAATTTGCACAAGAAAAAGAACAGAGCGCGACAGCCAAATGTCTCAGTTTTTAAATTCTACATTTTTCGTTTATTTTTAACAATGCTTTCTCCGCTAATGTCAATAAAGTGGCAGATGAATAGAGTGTAGAGTTAATATGATAAATCAGAAGAAGCCAAACATTTGATATTCTTCTATGTTGGAAAAATACTTAGCCAATGGCAGGTCTCAAAGTCGAAGGACTGCTATTAACAATGATTAGGGTATTGTTAACACTTTGAATTTTTTCAATGAAGTCCGATAGGTATGCAATAGGACTTGTACTGGGACATGTATGGATCCATACTAAATACATTGATTATTTGGTTTGTGTTCATGGTACAAGGTCTAGTAAAAAGCTGCCGTCGGGTGTGATTTCCCTAGGTTTCAAATTGACTTCGATATATTAGCTTGATACTCTCAGTCCAAAGCATCGGAAAGTGTGCGCTCTAAAAGTACAATCCCTGTTCGTACTATGCTCATATTCTTAGTTCCCGACAAGTCCAAAACAATCACCCCATGATTTTTAGAAAACATTGAATCGGTCATTCCATTTTCAAATTGTTGAGAGTCATGATCTAGGTATTGCATGGTCAACTCGTACGGAGTTCTATGGGATTTTTTGTCAAATGATAGAGTGTACAGTGGAAAACCATTCACTTTGCAAAAAAGGCTAGATAGACCGAACAAATTATAATTTGGGGGGGATTCAGTCCTGGATCCAACGGCACTGCCACTCTTCACAAAGGCCAAAGCCAATTTTAATGGGATTTCTCCATTGATAAAGGATGAATCGTTATAGTTATGAGAGCCAGTGGCAATGTGATGTTGATTGTTGATCGTATGGCAGAAAAGAAGTTTAATGGTGTTAACATTGGCTCTTATCTTTTTCGCTGCCAATGCAATTTAGCTCAAAACCTGTTGTTTTTAGGCACGAAGAATAGCCGGTTTTATAATGACAATGGAATCGGGTGCTGCTAGAAGTGTGATGCTCAAAATGGAATTTGATGGGGCCAGTTATAATTTTATATCAATTTTAAAATTAGGGCGTAGCCGTTGGGGTATATTGGATCTATTGTTGCTTAATTTCCAGCAAGTTGATACTCCCGGGTCACCGCTGCGGTCAAGTTTCTCTCAGTACCAACAACTATTCGATACCCATAACCCAGTTATTGTCCTCTCAACTCCGTGTAAGCCTCTTGTTTCATCATTATAAATTATATGTAGATTGCAAAGTTGAATAAATTATTGCTAGTGCTCACCCATTTTCTATTGACAAAAATAAATTAATTTATTCGAGAATGATGTTTAGAATGCACTTGTCGTAGGAGAGGCCATCACCAGCATTTGGAATATTATTACTGTACTTTTTCTTCACCGCAACAGACAAATAAATTCACATTGATGACGAGTCAATGAAATTGTCTTCATTGGAAAATATCTTAAAGTTTTTTTTTTCTAAGAGTGGTGGTGGGGGATGAAATTATTCGTAGTAGCCATATTTGACACTGACATCAACATTTTCAGCATTGCATAGATTCAATGAAGAACTGATTGGTGGGTATGATTCCTGTTGGGGGAGATATGTCATCTTAAGAGAAGAAATCCTTCTTTGATTTAACAATCTGTTTCTTTTTATTTTTCTGCTTATTGATCTCCCTCGCTTTCTTTCTCAAAGTTCTTTTTAGTGCCCGTTGCTTCCCGTATGTGTGGAGACTGATGAGTGAATGAGGTGCACGCATTTTTCTTAACCTTCCCCCATTGTGACAAGATTTCCATTCCTAACCAATTGCTCCAGCTGAAAATCTAATATTTTCCTTAACACTTTCAATGAAATCCTCGCCCGAACCACCGTCCCTTAGTATAGTGGCAGCGAAATTTCCTGCGACTGCCAAGAGACAATTTTAAGCAAAGGATAGTACAAAACGAGATAGCCAATCAAAACAGTCACGAAAACCGAAACCCGAGATTGCAGTACTACCCGTGCAGTATCTAAATCCGTTGCCTATTTGACGTAGACTCAAAACATCAACATAACAATCAATATCGAAATAGACAAGTGAAATTTTTTCATTTCTCATTTGAGGCGATTGTGCCTTCGCTAACAGTAGGTTGAAAATGAAATGTAATCACTGATAAGCGTTTTGTTATGGCTAGAGGATCACCCAATTCACTTGTTAGTGTTAACTGACCAAATACTAAGTGTTTACAGGAACATACTCAAGATGCCTTATATTATATTGATGAACAAGTTAATGGGTAATTGATCGTTCAAGAAAACGTAAGAGGGAGACATTTGAATAACCGAGTTTCGATATTTCTACAAAGGATGCATAGAAAAAAATGCTAGATTCCTAGGCGATATCAAGTAGATAATCAACAAAAACCACCTGATACTTCCCGTAAACGGTGCCAGCATTTCTCCCAATGATCATGTTCTGTTTAAGGCCAAGAACGTCTCTCAGATAATCGGCGAGAATAATTGTTTCAGCGTCAGCAGGCCAGCCGATGTCCTTCTTATTATTTTTCAATAATTTATTGAAATAGGATTTGTTTTTCATAAGATATGATAGTTTTCTATTGATGGTGCAACAAAGATCTCTCATACTGTCATATTCGATAAATTTCAATTCGGATGTTAATATTTGCTATATTTAAGTGTCTCAGACCAGGCATAGTTGACAAAGTGTCCAGTCTAAGGGTAAAACGTTCAAACAATACTTGCTATTTCATCAAAGGGTGTAAATAGTATTTATGAGCATCCAGTCGACAAGAGTCACTTAATACGCACCATCAAATCTGATGGCGAGGGAGAATTTTGTCCAAAAATCCTTTGTCATATTCATGTCACTGTAAGTATGATTGGGAGATTTCGACATATAAGTTACATAAAAATAATTGGGCATTTTAAGTATATTCAAAACAAATCCAAAACCCAAAATCGGAGATGTAGCCGAGCCCCCATGAAAATAACTAGTTTCTAACCCTGCGAGTACGAGTCTTTAATATCCTGTCAATCTTACATGTTCTATTATTACCTCGAACTTTTTGCTTTTCTTAGTCATTATGTCAACCAATAATAGCTTTTTCTGTGTTATCGTATAATTAATAAGTTATTATTGGAGTGTCTAGCGTTTTTGCTACTTTAAAATGCTCCCTGGGCCAAACGCAATACTACTGTTACAAATCATTAGTTGTTCTAATAACTCGAAAAGCGTCATCGACGTTAAATTTATTTTTATTCTTTACAATCCTGTCATCAGACTATTTTTTAAGAAAGGTGTCAATTGTATCATTATCAAAATAACGAAATTCTATCGGGACTGACCTAGACAATGATCGATGAGGTTGTTGATTATAAATCAACACGATTTTATCTTAATAATGAATAAACGCCAGTGTGTTTTTAAATTTACAATTTCTTGAAATTTAGAGCCGAATAGTTCTTATCAATTATTCGGAAAATGCAGCTGTTATAGGACTAAGACTATGATAGAGCAGTATAATATATTTCACTAGTGCGTACGCAAAGTGGGGGTTAACAAATTCCGTACAACGATGCGCTGTAATTTTTTTTATATGAATCTTGTTTTCTAACAATTCCTATTGCCCGAGCAACTTCGATGCCTCTCTGTGATCGCAATGGCATTTCATATACATAACGACTAAAAACATTAATTGCAAGTAGAATGTACTTGAACGGTGTATTGTGACGTCTGTGAATCTCATCTAGAGTTAGGAGATCTGCTTGCATTACATGCAATGGGAAAAAGGCTTTAGTTTTTCGATATTAATGAGCGCGAATTCTATGATTTCAATGCAAAGTGTAACTTAATTAATTTTTTCGATAGTCTATATCACTTTAAATGTGAGCACCAATGACTTTGGAAAGAGTGTTGGGGGACCCTAAACTCTTCACTTCACTAACGCTTTCATAAGCACCTTTCAGAACTTCAACCCTTTTCAACTTAAACACGTTGTGTAATGTCCGCTACCCTTTTGTATACTTGTTATGGTTGGTGACATGATACGTTTTCGCTTTTTCCTCGCCACCATTGTCAAGTTTCCACTAGGTGTGCTAGTATTTTCTTCTTCTTCTTCTATTTAACAGCAGGCGGGCTTTTCAGTAACACTATTTAGCCCTCTTCTTTCTGCTTCACTGTTGGCTGCCGAGCTACTGCTTGATTTCCTGGTATTCATTAGATATATTCAGATATCTTTCAGCAGATCTTTTGACTCTAGGAGTTCAAATATAAGATGATAGATGTCGATTTCTATGCTCTGTGTGCAGGTATAGTTGGCTAGGCTCTTGGCTGATAGTGGGATTTTGTGGTGTTTGAAGTATTTTAACAGTTTACAAAGCAAGGTATGTTGTGCAGACGTCAGCATATTACATTCAAATAGGCAATGGTCAATTGTTTCATTATTCATATTACAATGCCTGCAAAGAGGGGACAGGGGAATTGAACCACTTGAATTAAAAAGCTTATATGAGAATGCAAGGAAATTTAGTCCATTTGTTCCAGAACGAATTCTATGATAAATTTTAGAAAGATACTTATTGGGAAAGGGGGAAAGGATAGGATTAATCTTATTAAAATTAATATCTGATAGCCTCCATCGGTAAATATCTCTAATTGGGATTGGTCTCCCACTTGGCTGGTCAATATTTATAGCATTTTTTGCTATTTCATCAACCTGATGATTACCACTTATGCCAGAGTGGCTAGGAATGTACTGAAAGTAAGTCTTTATGCCACTTGAAGCAAGATTATCAATAATACTGAGACAATGATAAGTGTCAATGTCCAACTTATATTGAGGAGCTGAGGCCAGCAACTCAAGGCTTGGTAAAGAGTCGGAATAGGTGATAATATTATTAAAATTTTCAATCAAAGGTTGGTTTCGCTTAAGGTGTTCTAATGCCATGATTATGGCATTTAACTCAGCAGACATTATAGATAAATTATTATATAATCTCTCGCCTATTGCTATTTTCAGGTGAGGAAGGAAAACACCACTTGCATCCTTCTCATTCATTTTTGACCCATCAACAAATATTTGGAAGTGATTTTTATAGGTAATTGTATTAAGTTCTGCAAATTTATTCTGAACAAAAGCAATGGGGGTTAAATCTTTATTCCATTTTGAAAATTCAGTATTTATTATGGGAGATGACCAATTCCATGGAGGGGATTGGGGGAAAGTAGGTGCAATAGACTTTGCTGGTACAGGGAACTTCTTTTGAATATTGGCATACTCATCTGCAATACCTCTATACATGGCTGGATTTCTTAACCAATTATGTAATGTGTGTGAGCTATTTGATTCAATTTTTGTAAGATGTTTTATCAAGAGAAAGCTACGTCTCTCCCTTATTGTTGTTAATCCACTCTCCATAAGCAGAAACTTGGTGCTTGTGGGTTTCCTAAGACCAAATATGAGACGTATTATATCATTTTGTGTTGTTTCAATTTTTTGCATCTGGGTCTTTGCACATGCACCATAGACAATGAGCCCATAGTCAATATGGGGTCTTATATGTGATTTATAAAACTGGAGTAAGGTTTTCTCCTTACAACCCCAGGGTGTGGAAAGAAGTCTTTTTAGTATATTTGCTTTTCTATAACATTTTTTTATTGTGTTTGAAATGTGGAGGTGAAAATTAAGTTTTTGGTCAAGCATGAGACCTAGGTAATTAATATTATTATCTTCTGGAATAGTTGTTTTATTTAGAGTTAGTTTTGCATTAACATGGTTTCGCTTCCGGTGAAATTGGATTATTTTTGACTTGGTGGGTGCAATGGGTAAATCTGAATGTTGAGAGAATTTTTCAAACTGGAAAAGTGACTTTTGCAGATTTGACTGTGCTATCTGAAAGGTGTTGCCAGATGACCATAGCACCAGATCATCAGCATATTGTAGATTCGTGTGGGGTAGGTTCATGTCCCAGAGATATAGGGCAAATAGGAGGCAACTGAGGACTGCTCCCTGAGGTAGGCCTTTGGATATTGTCTTTTGGGGTGAAGAGGCTGTACCAACACGAACAATGAAACTTCGCACTTCTATGAAGGATTTAATAAAGGATATTAGCTTAGGAGGTACTCCGATGTTTGCAAGTTTATTTAAAAAGATTTGGTGGTTCACATTGTCATATGCTCCTTCAAAATCTAGGAAAGCTGCTACTAGGATATTATTTTATGAGAAAGATTCATTTATTGCATTTGTTAGCAAAATGAAATAATCTTTTGAGGAGTGGTATTTCCTGAATCCATTTTGAGTGTGCTGGATCATATTATTATTCTCAACAAACCAGAGGAGTCTGTTATAAATCATTTTCTCAATTATTTTCCCCATCACAGGTGTAATCATTATGGGCCTATAAGACTCAGGGTTATCTTTTGGTTTATTTTTCTTTAGGATTGGTAGGAGGGACGAACATTTCCATATATTGGGGAACCTAGAAGATGCCCAAGCATGATTATAACAATTTAGCAGTTCTTGTTTGTATGAAGGTGTGAGATTCTTTATCCATGTAGGGTGTACATTGTCATAGCTGCTGCTAGTTTTGGACTTAATATGAGGTATTGCATTATTCAATTCCTGGATTGAAAATGGATTAGTTATGAACTCGGATCCTGGGCATGGTTGGTAACTTGGGTTCATAGGAATTGTGGACAGTTTGCTTTGATTATTTGATGTTAGCTTATTAACAAAAAGAGTTTCAAATAGGTTAGCCTTTTAATTATAATTTTCATAATGTGTATTATTATGTAAAAGCTCATACAGGAATGGGTTGGGAGAAGTCTTTTCCCCACATATGTGGCTTATGACTTTATGTATAATTGGCTCATGCGTTTCTCTGGAGATATTATTTGCAAAATTATTCCAGTATTTATATTTAGCATCTATTATAGTCCTTTTTAGATTAGATTCTGCTTGTAATTTTTTTAAATATGTAGTAGGTGTTGGTTTTTTTATGAATTCTGTCCTAGCTGCCTTTTTTATCCTCCATTTATTTAGGCACTCATTTGTCCACCATGCTTTAGGGAATTTGTTTAGGGAATTTTTTCTTAGGTGTTGTCCCGGGGATAGCATGATGAGCTGTATTCATTAGTAAAGATGTCAATGCTTCAGCATGTGTGTCAAATGTTGTGTTAGAAATGCATGAACTTTGGGTGAAACTTGTAATTTCATCATTTAGCTTATTTTGGAAAATAGACCAATTTGCTTTAGTGTTGATATATTTGGAGGTATGAGATGAAGTTTCAGTAGGTTCATTAAGGGAGCAAACTATAGCAAAGTGGTCTGTACATAGACAATCAATTTTATTTATGTAAATTTTGTTCAAAAAACTTAAAGACACAATTCGTAGGTCAATTGTGGAGAAATTGCCACTTTTGGGGTTGAAATATGTATTCAGGTTTGGAGGGGTAGCAACAGCTAATTCCTTATTATTTGAAGTCATATCCTCAATAAATTTACCAGCTTTATTTGCTGGTTTATTCCCCCACAAAAGGCTGTGGGCATTGAAATCATCACAAATAATGATATTATTTAACATATTAGAATTATTTATATAATTAAAGAAATCCTTGGCATCTGTAGTTTGGCCATTAGGGTTATAAAAGCTTATTATGTAGGTTTTTAAATTATTCAGCCAAACACTTATACCAATTACATCAACATCATTTTCAAAATCTGGAAAATTGATGCCACAAAATTTTATATTATTATTAACTAATAAAGCTATACCACCTCCTTTTCTCTCTGAAGATCTATCCTTTCTCAGGATAGTATATCCCAGAGACTTAATTTGTTGATTTTGGGTTAAATGAGTTTCCTGGAGGCAAGCAATATTAATGGAATTATTATTCATACATGATATTAGTGCATTTAGCTTATTTTCTGTGAGTGATCTTACATTCCATTGGAGTATTGATAAATGTTGTGTTGTTGATTTATTCTTCATATGACTGTGTATCAATGTTCAGTTTTGTTAAAAGTAAAGCAAGATCTTTTTTTGCTTGAATGAACATATCATCTGGGATGTAGATTTTTGCCAATTCTGCAATAATTTTTGTTTTCTGTAGTTGATGTATGTTCATGGCCTGAACTGCATTACAGTTTAGAATGAATAAGCATATATTTGGGGATTGCATTTTTGGTAGTGCATCCTTTTTGTTGGTTAAGGGATTGATTCCTGGTAGTGTTTCTGGTTTGTTTCTTGTTGGGAGGGAGGGCCAGGCTGGCCTCATCTCACCGGACAAGGAGGCTTGTTGGCTTGGTGATTCCTTCTGATAGGGATTTGAGCTAGGGGGCTTAGAAGATGGTGTTTTATATGGGGTGCGTGAGGCAGTGGGGGCGTGTGACGTGGGGGTTTTGGTTGGTTTCATTACGGGCTTTATTTGGTATTGTTGGGCAGCATTTGCTTCCATTGCTGCAAAGGGATATGGGATGGCTTTCTCTGTTGCTATTTGGAGTGTTAGAGCTCTTTTCTTGTATGCAGGGCATAGTGATTTATTTGTAGATTCATGTGGGCCTTTGCAATTGATGCATGTAGGCTGAGTGTTGTTGCAAGTTGTCAGCTCTTTAGGATGGAAGGATTTACAATTACTACACTCTTGGAGAATTTCATTGCATTTGTTTGTCGTGTGTCCCAGTTTGAAACACTTCTGACACTGAATAGGCTTAGGTTTGCATTCCTTGTGTGGTTTGATTTGCCCAAATAGGAATAATTTTTCTGGGATATCAATTTTATCCTTCAGTGTGAATAAGAAGGATCTACTAGTTCTTAGGCCATTAGAGTTAGGTTTTCCAAGTTGGGTAACATCCTCAACTGGGATTGTGTTTCCAGCCCTATCTAAGAGGCCTTCTTTTAACTCCTGAGTATATATCTCTGGGGGAACATTATAAACTACTATTTTTGTTGGTGATTGTTTTGGGTTCCAATTAGATGCAATAATTGGGATATTCAGAAGGGATTTAAGGTTAATTATTGTATCTGCTGATTTCTGATCTTCTACAGCTATTAGTAGAGATCCATCACGGTTAATATTAAGAGAGAACATTGATTTTAGCAATTTAAAAATTGCAACTCTTATTGCAGTGATCATTTTTATTTCAAAGGAGGTAGTGGGATTAATGTTAAGATAAATTCCTAAGTTTTTGGAGGGAGGATCTTGGGCAGGGAGAGGGGAACTGCTTTTAATTGGGGAGCTTTTTTTCATTTTTTTAGAGCTTCTAGAGAGGACCTCTTGAAACCCATTATCATCATTTAAAGTTTCATTATGACCTACAGTTATCATTGGCCTATTCTCCAAATTGGAGCTATTATTAGAACTTTCAGAAAATGTGCTTGACCAGCCAGGTTGGGTATCTTTTACTATGACAATTTCACTGGAATTTGATTTGGGATCTGGGGGGACGTTTTTTTTTTTTTGAGGACTTCTGAACATTGCCTATTGGAAAATGCTTTAAACACAAATATAAAACTAAAACAAAAAGAGAAAATAGATGATATCAAACCGTCTGCACAATACTATGGGGAGGATAAACACCACAGTATAGCCCTGAGATGACTTGAGCAAGATTGGTTTGGTACAACTGCTGATTAGAAGCGATAATAATCACAAGAAAACATATTTCGATTTTCTTATAAGGTTGCTGTTGATATTGTGAAGTATTTTCCAAGATTCGTTTAAAATCTTCTTCTTCTTCTACTTCTTCTTCATATTTTAATGGTGTTGTTGTTGTTGTTGTGATGCATGCTCATTTAATTTTTTTAGAATTTGTCTATTGCTAATAAGACTTTTGGAGAAGTTTAGTGTATTTAGAAAGTTGTATAGATGAGTTTCAAATGATAATAGTCCCTTACGATTTGAAACCATATCACAGATTACATCGAGTAGATTATAGCTTTTGCCCTGAATTATCAACTCTTTCCTTTTGGTATCATCTTAAATATGATCTTGACCACTTTCAACATGATAGTCTAGGAGTCATTTAATTTGTTAACGATATGAGTGAGGCATTAGAGTTCCAATTTTCGATACAATTGAATCCAATTCCTCCGTCTTTAATTGTGTTTCAGCAGCAGAATCCTGAGGAGATGATTCTTTTTTGTGATCAATATCGCTGGCCCTCGCACGAGTGGGTTTATGTTTGTCCACTCGGCGAAGTGCATCTTGAAGTAAAAGCAGTTTTTTATCTTCCTCAATATTCTCGTTGTCAATGAATTTACTCAGATTGCTCTCGATGTGCTACACGAATGACAGAGAGAGTTTTACGAGATTCCCTTTATAGAGTTCTGCCATTCACTCTAAAGGAAACTGTTTTCAAGTCCCGCAATTATTGGCAGCAAAAGTGAGAAAAGGCTATCACCGACTTAAAAAACTTGTGTTTTTTTAGAATTCTTTCCGTTCTTTTTAAAGGTCCATTTACGTACAAGGAACCGATGTTTCTTCGCTTGTTGTTTAACTTCTTCTGCCAGTTGAACATTACCCTCTGTCAAATTTAAACAAAATTCAGATATAAGATTAATGAAAGCATTGTCAATAGCATGTTTGAGTATGACTTTTCTAAGCGAGGGTTTGGAAGAGCATGAAACAAAAAATAGAAGTCAAATTTGACGTTGTTTTTTCAGTATCCAGGTAGCAGTCCCTAGTATTTTTCTGTGATCACGGGAATAGGTACTGCAATTTCATTGTAGTAATTAACTGTTGATGAACGTAAGTCTTCGAGTGTATTCTTATTAAGATCTAATATGACACTGCGATCGGAGTTTTTATTTGCCTGATTCTGCGTTGAGAGCAGAAATTTAGGGGCGCCGGGGTATGTTTGCTTATTGAGAGTTACTAGTGAACGAGAATCACTAACAACTCTGTAAATGATACAGTTAGTTTAGTTCAGTGCAACTTGTTGCGCACATTTGCTTTGATGAACGATACTATTTATAACCAGTGTAACGGAAATCTGTTCATGGTGAGGGCGAACAGTGAACAGTTGTAGCAATTCCTGGGACCGTTGTTCAATAGTTTAAGCCAAATTGTCAATAATCAGCTAAGAGTTTGGTTCAATAATGCTGGAAACATCAATGCCCTGTATGAATTACGTTTACACCAACCTCGTCGTATTAACTGGTTTTCTTTTATTCTAAGACTCCTGCCAAATACTCTCACAGTAGTAAATTTCATTTAGTCTTTCCACAAATATTTTATCATAATTTTTTAATTATTTTAGTTAGGACTGCTGTTTTGCCTGACATTGACGGCCCACACAGAAACGATTTCAATGGTGTTTTAAATTGATACATGTTCCCTTCATCAGTTCACCTAGACAACTAACTGTAGACTATAGCTGTATAATGACTAAATAATTTCCCTACTACTAGTCCATTCAAGAATAATAATGAGAAGAAGACTAATAAAGAATCATATTTTCTTTTATTATACTCATAAAAGTAACAACACTTAAAAAGTACTATATTGAAAAAAGCACATTAAAAATGAAAAAATACACTTTTTTTTAAATTTATTTATAATAAAAAATACAACATTTACATAGGCACTAGAAAAAACACTTTAATAAATACACTTTTTATTTATAAAAACATACAACATTTATTAGAATAATGCACTTAAAAAATATCACTTTTATTTACAGCATTTTAAATGGGGTCCCCCGGGGGGCGGCCGCTGCGGTGACGGGAAGCGGGGACCTCTGCGATGGGTCGGTAAGCGCCACGGGAAGTGCCGCGGGCCGGGAAACGGGGCCCGTTGTGGCGGTCCGGGGGGCTGGCATTAAATAATGGAATTTGCTCTGCCTTGCACACACAAATTGAAAATTGTTTGTGATAAAGAGAAAAAGAATTTAACACCACCCATTATCCAAAAACCCTTGACTCCAATTTATACTTTTATAGTGAACTTAAGCTGATTTTTCTATACCAGATTTTTATCTTTACTATGTGAGATAAGAAAGATATTAATATAAAAAAAGAACCTGGTGCTGTAAATCAAACACCAAAAACATTATATAGAAATTTTACGATATTGCCGACATGGCGTTTTTTTTCAACTCTAACTGTGTAGTTTTTAAATTGTAAAGAGCGAATCGCCATGACTTTCGCTCTTCGGACTAAACTACGTTCCACACAGTTTCTATACACACTAATGTCGAATTTTTTTTTAAAAAGTGTGTATTCACCCCCCTGGAAAGCTCTTTTATATCCATATTTTTCGTTTCTACACAGTATACCTTCGGTCCAAGAAATACACCATTGGATATCACATCACTTCTTGTTACATATTTTTACATCAAAAATTGACTTTGGGCTTAGCATTTCACTAGCTCTGGGTAGAGGGATTCATTCTAGTCATATGTTTACCAGGTTATTGAATAAGTACCATTTTTCACCCCACCCACAATACTCAATTCCTCCTAGCATTTTTTAAACTTAATACTTACCTATATTCCCCTCCCCCAGAAAGTTCAGAAAGACATAACACCCCTGTTTATGCTGAAGCATTTATAGTTTAATGTTTACCTGGATATTGAATAAGTACCATTTTTCACCCCACCCACAAAACTCAATTCCTCCTAGCATTATTTAAGTAAATAGTCGTGTATGAGGTAGAGGTAAAATACCTACATTTCCAAATTCAGACTGCACTTGTATGCCTGAACCCCCTGGCAAAGTATGAAGGGGGATGCCCTCACAATCTTGAGTAGACAAGACCGATGCATTATGAGAAGCCATCCATTCCCTTTTGAATTTTCTGCCAGGTTGCATAGAGGTTTGTGCAGAGCTGGCACTGGCATGAGAGGGTCCTGGCTGGTCCAGAGAACTTGTAATGGACATAGCATATTTGATGATGGAAGGCCTTGCAGCTTGCATCGATGTGGTATCGTTCCATCTTGACCTCTTTTCGGAGGGAGAGTAATTGTATGAATCCACCTCCTCCTCCTTAAAAAAGAAGAAAAATTTAGTAAGGAAATAATAACCCCTCTTTTACAGATAAATTGCCCTCTAAAGTTGATTCTGATGTTTGTAGCGCTCTATCTATTAGTGCTTTCGAAATATTTAAAAAAGCTTCTAAAGTATAATTTTGGAAAATTTGAGTTTGGGGGGAAGGGGGATTTCAAGAACATCTTCCCATAATATAAATTATCCCCTAAAGTCGATTCTGATGTTTGTAGCACTCTATGTCTTAGCGCTTTAGAAATATTTACAAAAGCTTCTAATGTATAATTTTGGAAAATTTGAGTTTGAGGGGAAGGGGGGATTTCAAAAAACATCTCCCCATAATACGAATTATCCTCTAAAGCCGATTCTGATATTTGTAGCGCTCTATGTCCTTTTCTATACAAAACTTAGATTTCTTCCCAAGAAAATATTTGAATACGATTTGCATGTATATAAATTCTAAGTTTAGTGTACCATTCTTTTAATTAAAGATTTTAATAACAACTTTATCTCTATTTTCTAAGTCTCATGAATTAGACAAACACATGTGTTATTAATCTATGTGATAAGACGAGCGTGCGAAGTGTGGTTCCAAAGCTGACCCTTTCTTGTAACACAGATGGTTCTATTTAAGCAGATAAAGAAAGCGCATTTTAATAGAATGAATGAGGAAACTGACATTTTTGAAGGAAAAGAACTAAAACTAATGAATTAAACTCATAAACATAGGAGGGGAGGGGGTTTAGATTTACATAATGGAAAAAAAGATCATACTTTACGTTTTCTAGCGACTATAATCGTCATATTGTAGGGTTTGTATTGTTGGGGGGAGGGGGGCTATACCCCTGAATTTGAATTTACTGGAGGGATGGTAAAATGATTTTATTTGGAAATAAATTTAGAAATTTACTAAGCTATACTCACATTATAAATTGATGTATCCATAACTTCAATGTCAATAATATTTAGTCTACTATCCATGATATGTTAAATCATTATGAAAATTTAATCGTAAGGTATGAGTATTTTATACAAAATCTCAATGACGAATAAAAACTCCCTCCTTTTATTTGTAACCAATCACCAATCAACTTACCGTATTTTGAGCAACCTCTACTGTCTCTGATTGGCACCCTAAAAAACGGATGTTGCCTCAAAACCACTCTGATTGTGTTATATAATTTCGACTATACTCTCAAATCATGTTGGACCACTTTATAGCTTGCCAGCTGTTTTAAAATGTGCATGTAAAACCAAAGTGTATATTCTTGTGCAATTGATATTAATAACGAAAAGCGTTGTCTTATACAACCATGACCATACTCTCAAAACATGTTGGACCACTTTATAGGTTGCCAACTTTTTTGCAATGTGCACGTGATACCAAACTGTATATTCTTGTCCCGGTTCTTGTGTAATTCCATGTATTTTTTTCATGTATTTTTAGGACTGTGTATATAGATACTACTTTTGCTAATGAGAAACAGAAGTTATTTAAAGAAAAGTAAAGAGCCTCAATAAACCAAAAATGAGCAGAAATAAAGTCAAATCATCTTCAAAGTAAAAACTAAGGAGTCTAATAGAAAAAAAAATAAAAAGATGTAAGATATTTTTTTATTTCAAAAAGACTGTCAATAAAAAATGAACGGAAATTATTATAAAAAACTTTTTCAACAAATAAAGAAGTTTTGAGACTATAAGGAATAGATATCAGAATACTTATATCAAACTGACAATGCATGGTTATTTGTTTTTTTTTTATTAAATTAAAGTGCAAATTATTTTCAGGCAAATTATCAAGCAGTTCGGGGTAACGAACTGTAAGTAAGGAGCGACCCGGCTCAATAGTAACCGAAACTATAAAAAACAGGATTTTGATATCAATAGATACATAAAAAGAATCGAATTTTTATGCTGATTTCAAATATATAAGTTTCATCAAGTATAATCTTACCTATCAAAAGTTAGGCACCTGAGAAAATTTACCTTATTTTCGAAAAAACGGGGAAACAACCCCTAAAAGTTATAGAACTTTAATGAAAATCAAACCATCAGATTCTGCGTATCAGAGAACCTTACTATAAACGTTTTAAGCTCCTATCTGCAAAAATGTAGAATTTTGTATTTTTTGACAGAAGAAAGATCACGAATGCGTCTTTATTTGTTTCTTTGTTTTCCTCCAGGGTTGATCGTATCGACCCAGTTGTCCTAGAATATCTTGAGAGGGCTTATTTGAACGGAAATTAAAAGTTTTAGTGCCCTTTCTAAATGACCTAAAAAATTGGAGGGCCACTTGGCCCCCTCCCACACTCATTTTTTCCCGAAGTCGCCCAATCAAAATTTTGAGATAGCCATTTTGTTCAGCATAGTCGAAAATATAATTAATATGTCTTGGAGGATGACTTAATCCCTCACAGTTCCCGGGGGAAGGGCTGCAAGTTATAAACTTTGCCCATTGTTTACATATAGTATTGGCTATTGAGGGGTATACAGGCGTTTTCAGGAACAATTCAGGGTTCGTGGTCAGAGTAGGAGTTACGGGGGAGGATCTATCCATGGAGGATATTTCCTTGGGGGAAGGGACATTTCCATGAAGGGGGCGCCAGATTTCCCAGTTTTATTTAAAAAATGATCAGAAATAAAAAAAAACAAGTTTTTTTTTAATTGAAAGTAAGGAGCAACATTAAAACTTAAAACGAGCGGAAATTATTAAGTATATGAGAGGGTTCGCCCCTTAGTCAATACCTCGCTCTTTACGCTACAGTATTTTTTCAGTGCTTTCAAAAGAGCTATCTATTCTAATTAAACGGCCTTTGTGGTTCAGGGGTTTGTGATTCGAACAAAATTCGAACTTTAGCGTAAAGAGCGAGATATTGACTAGGGAGCGAAATCCCTGATTTACGTAAGAAAAACATACAAATATAAGAAATTCGTTACGTAAATTAATTCGTAAGTTACGTCAGAACAACATTTCGAGAAAGCCAATTAGCCAAAAAAAGGAAAATTAATATGTGAATTTCGTTTTTCATGGACGGTGAGCCAAAACAAAAGCTGCATTAATTCAAAAACGTTCAGAAAATAACTAAAAAAAACAAGTTTTTTAACTGAAAGTAAGGAGCGATATTAAAACTGAAAACGAACAGAAATTGTTCCGTATATGAAAGGGGCTTTCCCCTCCTCAATGCCTCGCTCTTTACGCTAAAGTTTTTTATTGTTTTAAAAAATAAAGTTGTGAGACGGAAAATACGGAAAACCAGTCAAGTGGAAAATACCACGATCAGATTCAGCGTATCAGAGAACACAACTGTAGAGGGTTAAGACTCCTATCTGAAAAAATGTGGACTTTCCCAGAAGATGTATTCTTTTTTCATGTGGATGGCAACTATGCCCCCTTCCACACCCTTTTCTCCCCAAAATTGATTGCTTAAAAATGCAGAGCTACCTTGGCCATTTTGTTCAGCATAGTTAAGAGATCAAATAACTTTGCCTTTGGAGTTAATTTGACCTCCCAAAGCTTCTGGGGAAAGGTCTTGAAAATATAAAATTTGCCCATTGTTTACGTATAATATTTGTTATTGAAAAGTATGCATACTTTTCTCGGGTAAAGGTTTGAATTTTCGGCTGGAGGATTTTCCACAGAGAGAACTTACCATGGGGAAGGAGGTTTCCGGGGGATCAAACTTTGAGGGGAAATTACACTGTGGAATTTGCCAGAATTCCTAAACTAAATTCTTTTTATTTGTTGTAACTTTCTATTTGTCGACCCAATCTTACGCTTAGAGATGTAACCTAACCAAAACTAAATACCTCTTTTTGCCCCTTCAACCCCAAAAAACTAAAGTTTAAACATTTTTCACGGAGTGAACAATACCTCACAAGACAGCGGAAACTTGTTTTTCATTAGGATTTCATTAAGTTCTAGATGCGATTCTTCGCGTGTTTACTGGATTCTTAATAAGTACCCCGTATTTTTCTGTGGGAGGATTTTCTGGAGGGGGGGGGGGGGGTGAACACCTAAAACCTTAGAATCAGTATGAAAAACCAATAATGTGTCAATTGTCGTCAAAATTCCCTTTTTAATTTTAGTTTGAATCTACTTGTTTATTTTAGTTCTTGTTTGCTTTAAATTTTAATGTTGCCCCATACTCAAAGGTTGAATTTTTTATGTTTAATTTACCTATATAGAAACCGTAAACAATATTTGTTAATGAATTACTGAGATTAATGACTTAATGAAAAACTGCTACTGGTATTTACAGTTCACTATTTTGAAGACAATTTTGAAGTTTTCGCAGCATTATCAGCAGTAAGTGTTTTCAGCTATGGTTTCCGATCCCGTGCTCTGACTCTAATACTTACTCTGTTAAAAACTTTATTTACTAAGCGGATCCAAGCCCTATTGAGCCTAAAAATGAAGCTAAAACCAATTTTGGCTCCCAAATTTTCGCAACAAAATTCCATTTTGTTTTTTCCCCGAAAATTCCCCGAATCTTGAAGACTTGTCCCCGAATTTTAAGATTCAAGAGTGAAAGCCCTGACTTCGTCTTTTCACAGTGAAACTTCGTATTTTGAAACTGGAAGAAAGCATGGAAACTAGAAGAAAGAAAAAAGAAAGAATTTCAGAACTCTAGAACTCTAATTTCATGTTCATCATTACAATATCTAAGCACCTTCAGTATATCCCAGTAAACACTTTCGATTTGGAACACTGTCAGTTAACACTAATTACAGTTAATTACAGATGCACTTAGATGAACCAATGGATACCAGAAAATTTTAAAGTGGGTATAAAATTTACGCTTGCTCAAAACAGACCTTTCCCTTGCCTATGTAAAATCATTATTTCATGAATTTGAGTCTCAGAGATATATCCACCACCTCCCAATTTTTGTGGATGGCTCAAAAACAGATTCCAGGACTGCTTGTGGAGTCCACTTCCCATCTTTAGGTATAGCAGCTGCTTAAAGGCTCCAAAATGATGTGAGTATCATGACAGCTGAAATAGCTGCCATCAACATTGCATTGGAAACCATTATAAAGATGCCAAACCCCCCAAGAAACACCCCGCTTATAATTTATTCAGACTCAAAATCAGCCCTTGCCTCAATATCACCAGAACATTCAGACTACCCAGACAATGATACCTCCACCACTCTTGTACTATTGAACCAACTACTTAAACAAGGTATATCCACAAAATTCCAGTACATCCCAAGTCACATGGGTATAAAAGGGAACCACAAGGCAGATGAAATAGCTAAATCTGCCCTTCAGCTTGAAATGATTTCTGGAAGACCTATCCCAATAAGAGATGTAAACAATTGGTACCTAAAAATTTACCTAGCAAACCAATGTCCACAAAACCTTTCTCCATTTACAACCCGGAAATACTCAAAGATGTACAACAGAATACGATCAAATGCTACTGGCCTTAACAGCCAGACTTATCACTATCAAAACACAACCATTCCAACAGTAATGAGCCCTCTTTGCCGCCTATGTCAAACCTATGATGAGACCATCGACCATGTTCTATTTGGTTGCCCTGTGGCAACTCTCAACCATAAAAAAGAATGGCTAACTTTATCTGATATACTCAAGCGCCTCAAGCTAACCCCTAATATTGACCAACTAACACAAAGGAGACACTCTTCAACTGATGATGCTGAATTGTTCAAAGCTGTCTTTAACTGCCTAAATATAGGTGGTTTCATCAATGATGTATAAAGCCTATTATTGAATAATAATAGTCTAATCTCTATATTTGATTTCCCAGGACACCCCTGACATAATCATACAATACGAAAAAGGTTAAATGGATTCATCAGAAGCCTATAATTGAAGAAGAAGAAGAAGAAGAAAGAATTGAAGGGCTTTGGAGCAGTTTACCAGAAGAGGTCAGAGTCTATTCATATCGGATTAAAACATGTCACAACCCTAACTTTTTGGAACTATGTGAAATTATGTGCACTTAACCTAATCTAGCCTGTAGGCTAAAGTTAGGCCTAGTTGCATATTTTTTCCCTAGGCCTATGTTTTTAGGTAGCCTATAAAATGGTAGAATTAAAAGAATATGTGGTGTAACTCTTGCTTAGGGACTCTTTACAGTAAATTTTTACCAAATCATATTATTGACTTAGAAATAAAGTGAATATAGCCTACCACTCAATGCCTTTTTTTATGCTCTTTCCAAGTATAGCCTAGGTGATCATTTTTGTTGGAAATGAACTTTACCCCCACCCCTATATATACCAATTCAGGTTATATTTTTGCACATTATGGGGGGTGAGGGGGGGGGGGGGCAAATTCTATTTCTGATGTAAATGGGAGGTAAGTTAAAACTTTACTTACCTTACTTTAAAATGGTATTTGTTTAGCCTTGTGTCACCTGATAAGGAGACATGTTAAGAAAACAATTCTTACTTTAAAATATGTATAATGATCCTAGTTCTTATATTATCTAAGGGAGAACCTTTATCATCGAGTCTTTCCACTAAAAATCCTTCTTTTTCCAGCTTAAAATAAAAAGTTTCCAAAACCCAGGCTGCTGAGATTCAATGCTTAAGTCTTTTTAAATTGCCGCTATTAATTGCCACCTAATAGGCCTAAGTTCTTTTATAGATAGTGTTCATGCCGGTCTTTTTAAGACTTTTTTTTTTAAAGAGCAGTGGCTAAGAGCGAATATCAAAATATGAATGCTTAAGACTAGCATGAACACTATCTATTAAAGAACTTATTAGGTGGCAATTTAAAAAGACTTAAGCATTGAATCTCAGCAGCATGGGTTTTGGAAACTTTTTATTTTAAGCTGGAAAAAGAAGGATTTTTAGTGGAAAGACTCGATGATAAAGGTTCTCCCTTAGATAATATAAGAACTAGGATCATTATACATATTTTAAAGTAAGAATTGTTTTCTTAACATGTCTCCTTATCAGGTGAAACAAGGCTAAACAAATACCTTTAAAATATGTATAATGATTTTAGTTCTCATATTATCCAATGGGACAACCTTTATCATCAAGTCTTTCCTCTAAAAATCCTTCTTTTTTGAGCTTAAAAGAAAAAGTTTCCTAAAATCAACACACTGAGATTCACTGCTTAAGTCTTTTGAAATTGCTGCCAAATAAGTTGTTTTACAGATAGTGTTCATGCTGGTCTTTTTAATACTTTTTTTCTAATGATCAGTGGGGCTAATACAAAATATTAATAGCATTGGCAAAGGTTAGATTAGGTTTTCTTTTCCCTATCCTTCATCTATTTTGACTATTTTTCTGGGAACACCCAATTTCCAACTGTGTTTGTCAATAAAGTCAAGGCATATTTTGTGACAGAAATTTTGCCAATCAACAGCAGTTGCTGATGAAATGCCAATTTCATCAACCAGAAATTGCTGAATATGAGCTCCTCTGTCTAAATTGCAAAAAATCAGCATAATCTCTGCTATTTGTTGATATGATATGTTTGCATTTTTGCACCAAATCCCTTTATTAATACTTTGACTAAAAGTGCACCTGTTTTTTAATAAGTTTATGTCCACATTGCTCCATTCTTGTTTTATTACATTGGAATCCATTTCATGATTCATCAAAATAGTTCTATTCAAGTCGTTGTAGAGAGGATCGGAAACATTGGACATAAATTTTACATAGAAATCATTGGGCATTGTCAATATCTTCAACACCGATCCAAGAATCAAAATCAGAGTTGTATCCTAGCCACCAAACAAGTAACTGTTTCCTACCCCTGCGAGTACAAGTCTTTAATATCTTTTCAATTTGATAGATTTCACTATTATTTTTAACCTTTTGTAGTTCATAGTCATAAAAGCCACCGAGAATCTCTTCATCTTTGGTATTGTGCAAACGATAAGTTATGGTTTTAGTGTCTAGGATTTTTGCCACTTTAAAAAGTTCTGTAGGCCACAAGTAATTGCCCTTTTAAAAAACATTAGTTGTTCTATTAATTCAAACAGCATCACCAACATCGAATTTTTTTTTCTTGACAATCGTTTCATTGGAATACTGTTTAAAAAAGGTGTGAATTGTATCATGGCCAGAAAGATTAGCTTCTATTGGGTTGAACTTGAAAATGATCGACGAAGTCGTTGATTATAGATAAACATGATTTTATCTAAATCATGAATAAAAGCCAATGTAATTTTCAAAGTGCAATATCTTTAAATTAAAAGTCGAAAAGTTCTTATCAATTCTTTGGTCAATGCAGCCTTTATAAAGCTATGACTATCATATAGCAGTGTGCTATATTTCACTAGTAATTTTGCAACATGGGGCTTTTGCAATTAACAAATTCACTAATGCAATCCGTTTGAATTTTTTTATACGAATCCTGTTTGAGAATACTTTATATAGCCTGAGCAACTTTAACACCTCTCTTTGATCGCAATGGAATTGCACATGCATAACGACTATAAACACTGATTGCAAGTAGAATGTACTTGTACGGTGTATTGTGACTTTGTTGAATCTAATCTAGAGTTAGGAGATCTGCTTGCATTATATGCAATGGGAAAAAGGCTTTAGTTTTTCGATAATGATTAGCACGAAGTCTATGATTTCTATGCAGAGTGTAACTTGATTAATTTTGTAGATAGTCGTGAACATATTTATTTTGAACACCAGTGACTTTGGAAAGAGTGTTGGGAGAACTTAAACTTCCTACCTCGCCAATATTTTTATAAACACCTTTCAAAACTTCAACCCTTCTTAACGTAAACACGTAGTGTAATGTCAGCTACCCTTTTGTATACTAGTTGTGGCTGGTGATGGGGGTGATGGTGACATGATACGTTTTCGCTTTTTGCTCGCCATCATTGTCAAGTTTTCACTAGGTGTGCTAGTATTTTCCAAGATTGATTAAAAATCTTCTTCTTCCTCAACTTTCTCTTCATATTTTAATGGTGTTGTTGTTGTTGTTGATGCATGTTCATATAATTTTTTTAGAATTTTTCTGTTGTTAATAAGGCTTTTGGGGAAGTTTAATGTATTTAGAAAGTTATATAGATGAAGGTCAAATGATAATAGTCCTTTACGATTAGTAACCATATCATAGATTAAATCAACTAGATTGTAGCTCTTGCCTTGAATTATAATCCCTTTCCCATTGCTATCAACTTGAATATGATCTTGACCACTTTCCATGAGATAAGTTAGGAGTCGTTTGTTCACGATATGAGTGGGGCAATAGATTTCCAATTTTCGATACAATTGAATCCAATTCCTCCTTCTTTAATTGTATTCCAGCAGCAGAATCCTGAGGAGATGATTATTTTTTGTGATCAATACCATTGGCCTTCGTCCGATAGGGCTTATGTTTGTCCACTCGGCGAAGTGCATCTTGAGATATAAGCAGTATTTTATCATCCTCTATATTCTCGATGTCGAAGAATTTATTCAGATTCTTCTGAAATTGCTCCACGGATGAAAGAGTAAGTTTTATTAGAGTCAATTTATAGGGTTTTGCCATTCTCTCTAGAGAAAACTGTTTACAAGTCCTGCAATTATTGGCAGTAAAAGTATGAAAAAGCTACCGCCGGCCTGAAGAACTTGTTTCTTTTTGAAATCCTTTCCTTTCTTTTTAGAGGCCAATGTACGTACAATGGAACAATGTTGCTTTGCCTGTTGCTTAACTACTTCTGGCAGTTGAACATTACCCTCGTTCAAATTTAAACAAAGATCATATATTAAGTTAATGAAATCATTGTCAATACCAAGTTTAAGAATGACTTTCCTAATCGAGGGTATTGAAGTGCTTAGAACTGAAAATAAATGCCTATTTTCATGTTGTTTCTTCAGCACCATGATAGCAACTGATAGCCTTTTTTACTATTCACGGGGAGAGATGCTGTAATTTCATTGTCAAAAATATCTGTGACTACATGCAGATCCTCGGGTGTATTTTGATAAATATCCAATAGGATATAGCCGTAGGATTTATTAGTTGCCTGATTGTATGCTGAGAGCAGAAATTTAAGGGCACCGGGACATATTTTCTTATTGAGAGTTATTAGCAAGCTAGAATCACGAACAACTCTGTAGATGATATAGTAGGTGCAGTTCAATGCAAGTGTTCACATACATTTGCTCTGATGAAAGAGATTGTGTAGAACCAGAGTAACGGAAATCTGTTCATGATCTGCCACTTTAATAGACAATATTTTCATTTCTCATTCTTCTAATTTGAAGTTTACTTCTGGTCTTGTTTTCACTGATCTTTCTGATCACTTCCCTATTTATGTTTCACTTTTTGTGCCTTAAACTGAGATTGTTGTGGATGAGCAGGGTGAGTTTTCTTTTAGAACTTCCACAGATAAAGAAATTTCTAATTTAATACATAGTCTTCAGAGTAATGATTGGTCTAGTGCTCTTGAAGCTAATGATGTTGATTGTGCAACGAGTTTATTTTTGTGTCGTATGGGAGCTCTGTTGGATAAGCATTTTCCTCTTAGAAAGAGGCCAAGGAATTCCATACCTAAATGTCCATGGATGTGTAGAGGTCTGATCAATGCTACACATATGAAGGCGTCTCTGTTTAAGGCTGCATGTAAAAGTAAGACACAGGATGATCTTTTGAAGTATAAACTTTATAAAAATGTGCTTACTTCTTCAGTACGTGCAGCCAAAAAGCTATATTTTTCGCGTCGAATTGATGAGTGTAAGGGGAATTTGCGAAAGGTTTGGACTGTAGTTAATGAAGATCTTTCCCGCAAGAAACTCAAACAGTCCCCCCCTTGTCGCTACAGGAAAGCTGATGGATCTTTTGTGGACAAAAATTCTTCAGCAAGCACCTTCAATTAATATTTCACCTCACATCCTTCAGTTCCTAATCCACCCTACAGCAGAGTAAGTAGTTTTCCCTTAGCTGAAAAGTCGTTTTTCCTTTTTCCATGCAGTGATACCAAAATTTATAACATTATTTCTCAGCTTTCAAGTAGCCGCACAGTTGATGGTTTTGGTTTGAGCTGTAATGTTCTTAAAAAAAAATTGTTCAGTTTGTTTCTATCCCCATCTCACACATAACTAACCTCTCTCTCTCTTTTGGTGTTTTTCCCCATTCATTTAAGGTTGGTAATGTTTTACCTTTGTTTAAAAAAGGTGATTCATCACTAATTTCAAACTATAGACCTATTTCTCTCCTTCCTGTGATTTCTAAGGCTGTTGAAAAAGTAGTGTATTGTAGACTCTCTTCATTTGTATTTAGTACTAATACGACTGCAGGTAATTCTCTCATAACTAACCATCAGTATGGCTTTCGTCCCAGTTTCTCTACCTTGCATGCACTTTCAGATGCAACAGAGTTTGTGCGTGTTAATCTTGACAAGGGCTTGTGTGTTTTGGGTCTATTTCTTAACTTTTCAAGGGCATTTGATATGGTCGTTCACTCTGTTCTTTTGTCTAAATTATCTTCATTTGGAGTGAATGGAGTCCCTCCTGAAATATTTAGGTCTTACCTCCCAGGGAGATCTTAGTATGTTTTGGTTAGTGGTACTTCTTACTCCGCCTTGCCTATTTTAAAAGGTGTCCCACAGGGCTCTGTGCTTGGACCACTTTTGTTTTTAATTTATATTAATGATCTTGTTGATGGTCTTCATCCCCTTGTGCACCCTATACTTTTTGCTGATGACAGTAACTTCTTCATTGCTGCAGTGGACCTGCCATCTGCCATTTCCCTAGCTGAAGGTCTTCTTGATAAAGTAAAAGATTGGTGCTGGTCAAATGGTATGACTCTCAACAGCCAAAAAAGTGCCATTGTACACTTTAGAACCCCTTATTGTATGAGAGACGCAGGGAAACCAACCATCCTGACTTATGGGAATGATATTATACCGCAAGCTACGATTGTGAAATTTATTGGTGTGTATCTTGACTGTTTTCTTTCTTTTAAACCCCATATTACTCATACCCGCTCCCTTGTCCTCTGCCAATCTTCAATGTTATACAGGGTTAACTCATTTCTTCCCCCTGATGTTATGCTTTCTCTTTATTATGCTTTTATTTTTGCTTACCTTTCTTATTGCTGTTCTGTCTGGGGTAGTACTAATAAATCTCTTCTCTGCTCACTTCAAAGAGCCCAAAATAGGGCAGTGAAGGCTACTTTTCTTCTTCCTCGTTTTTACCCTTCCTCTGATCTTTATAATGATACTGGAATAGCTCCGCTGGATCGTATTGTGGGTAAAAGTTACCTTTATTTAGCACATTCTGCTTTTCTAGGTAGACTCCCACCATCTCTGCAGCAGTTTTTCTTTCTGTCAGGCTCAGGTAGGTACTCTTCTTTTTTTTACGTAGCTCTTATCGCAGGTTCATTTTACCTAAGCGTTCATCGACAGCAGGTCAGAGGTCTCTTGTTTATCAATCTATTTTACTATAAATAATAATAATAATTTATTTTTAACCCGCTAAGGTAACAAAAGCGGAGTATAAAAAAGGAAAAGAAAAAATACATACAAATCGACTAAATACACAGTAAAGACACTAAATCAATGAAAAGACACTAAGACTCAATGAAAAGACACTAGTAAAGACACTAAATCACATACAGTAAAGACACTAAATCAATGAAGGAGGCGTACAAACCCATGATGAGCTGGGAGAGCCTTCACTGTCTGGGGGAGTTTGTCAGCAAGCCCAACCAGCTTTTCAGTTATATCTGGAAGCCCAAAAACTGAGACAAGGTTACGGTTCCGGTACCACGGAGGCAAATACAGTAGAAAACGCGAGAACCGAAAATAATAAGAACGTAATGACCGGGTATTTTTTCGCCCAAGAATGGGATAAACACCAGAAAGGAACAAAATTGAATGATCAGTAAAAACAGAATACAATTTAGCAAGGGTCTTCCTACTGTATTTCCCCCGATTGGCAACAATTTTGGAATAAGATACTTGGATCTTTTTCTTACAATTCGCCACGGCTTGTTCTCGGAGAGATTTAAGATTTTTAGCAAAAATCCATCCCTCCTGATGTCCCTCTATCTCTTTCTGCAAAGGCACTTTCTCGCTGGGTATTTCCAGTATATTATTTACACCATTTTCTCTTCATTTTTTGCATTCTATTCACAGTTATGTCTTTTTTTTTTTTCATTCAATATATCTAAAATAATTATCTTTTTTTATTCTATTATTTATCCTATTTTCATAAATGTCCCTTTTTTAATTTTTTTTTTTTTTTTTTTTTTTTTTTTAGTGCTTTATAATAGTGTCTTATTTATTTTGTTGGCCCTGTACAAGCTTAGCTTCTTGGGCGTGTTTAAATTTTTAAGTTTGTAATTGTATTGTTTTTTTTTTTTAGTATTAATAAATTGATTGATTGATTGATGAGAGCAAACAGTGAACAGTTGTAGCATTTCCTGGGACCATTGTTCAATAGATTCAGCCAGATTGTCAATAATCAGCCAAGAGTTTGGTTCAATAATGCTGAAAACATCAAGTCCCTGTATGAATTGTATTTGCACCAACCCCGTCGTGCCAATTGCTTTTATTTTATCGTATGACTCCTGCCAAATACTGTAACAATAGTAGATTTTTTTCGGGTTTTCCACAAACATTTTATCGCAATTTTTAATTATTTTAGTTAAGAGTGTTGTTTTGCCTGACATTGACGGCCCACACAGAAACGATTTCAATGGTGTTTTAAATTGATACATGTTCCCTTCATCAGTTCCCTTAGACAACTAACTGTAGACTATAGCTGTCTAATGACTAAATAATTTCCCTACTACTAGTCCATTCAAGAATAATAATGAGAAGAAGACGAATAAAGAATCATATTTTCTTTTATTATACTCATAAAAGTAACAACACTTAAAAAATACTATATTGCAAAAAGTAAAATAAACATAAAAAAATATACTTTTTTTTAAATTTATTTATAATAAAAAATACAACATTTACATAGGCACTAGAAAAAACACTTTAATAAATACACTTTTTATTTATAAAAACATACAACATTTATTAGAATAATGCACTTAAAATAATATCACTTTTATTTACAGCATTTTAAATGGGGTCCCCCCCCCAGGGGGCGGCCAGGAAGCAGGGCCCGCTGCGGCGGGCCGGGGGCTGGCATTAAATAATGGAAATTGATCTGCCTTGCACACACACATTGAAAATTGTTTGTGATATAGAAAAAAAGAATTTAAAAAAACACCCATTACCCAAAAAACCCTCCCATCCAATTTGTACTTTCTTAATGAATTTAAGTTAATTTTTCTAGACCGAGTTGTTTTCTGTACTCTATACATTCAACTCGGTCTGAAATTAAATAATGACCGTGTGGTAGTACCTTCACACCATCCTCAAGTACATAGACTTTGTCCGATATGGCAGACATGGCGTTTTTTTTCAACTCTGTGTAGTTTTTAAATTGTAAAGAGCAAATCGCCATGACTTTTGCTCTTGGGACTAAACTACGTTCCACACAGTTTCTATACACACTCATGTCGAAATTATTTTTTTAAAAGTGTGTAGGTACCCCCTTGCAAACTTGTTTGATTTCCTTGTTTTGCGTTTCCACACAGTATACCTTCGGTCCAGGAAACACACCACTGGATATCAGATCGCTACCCGTTTCAGATTTTAACATCAACAATTGATTTGGGGCCTGGCATTTCACTAGCTCTGGATAGAGGGATTCATTCTAGTCATATGTTTACCAGGATATTGAATAAGTGCCATTTTTCACCCCACCCACAAAACTCAATTCCTCCTAGCCTCTTTATAACTAAATACTTACCTCCAGTCTCCTCCCCCAGAAAGTTCAGAAAGATGTAATACCCCTGTTTATGCTGAAGCATTTATAGTCTTATCTTTACCTGGATATTGAATAAGTACCATTTTTCCACACCACCCACAAAACTCAAGTCCTCCTTGCATTATTTAAGTAAATAGTCGTGTATGAGGTAGAGGTAAAATACCTACATTTCCAAATTCAGACTGCACTTGTATGCCTGAACCCCCTGGCAAAGTATGAAGGGGGATGCCCTCACAATCTTGAGTAGACAAGACTGATGCATTATGAGAAGCCATCCATTCCCTTTTGAATTTTCTGCCAGGTTGCATAGAGGTTTGTGCAGAGCTGACACTGGCATGAGAGGGTCCTGGCTGGTCCAGAGAACTTGTAATGGACATAGCATATTTGATGATGGAAGGCCTTGCAGCTTGCATCGATGTGGTATCGTTCCATTTTGACCTCTTTTCGGGGGAAAAGTAACTGTATGAATCCACCTCCTCCTCCTTAAAAAAGAAGAAAAATTTAGTAAGGAAATGATAACCCCTCTTTTACAGATAAATTGCCCTTTAAGTTGATTCTGATGTTTGTAGCGCACTATGTCTTAGCGCTTTAGAAATATTTAAAAAAACTTCTAAAGTATAATTTTGAAAAATTTGAGTTTGGGGGAAAGGGGGATTTCAAAAACATCTTCCCATAATATAAATTACCCCCTAAAGTTGATTCTGATGTTTGTAGCACTCTATGTCTTAGTGCTTTAGAAATATTTACAAAAGCTTCTAAAGTATAATTTTGGAAAATTTGAGTTTGGGGGAAGGGAGGATTTAAAAAAACATCTTCCCATAATATGAATTATCCTCTAAAGCCTATTCTGATATTTTTAGCGCTCTATGTCCGTTTCTATACAAAACTTAGATTTCTTCCCAAGAAAATATTTGAATACAATTTGGATGTATATAAATTCTAAGTTTAGTGTACCATTCTTTTAATTAACGATTTTAATAACAACTTTATCTCTATTTTCAAAGTCTCATGAAATAGACAAACACATGTGTTATTAATCTATGTGATAACACGAGCGTGCGAAGTGTGGTTCCAAAACTGACCCTTTCTTGTAACACAGATGTTTCTATTTAAGCAGATAAAGAAAACGCATTTTAATAGAATGAAGGAGGAAACTGACATTTTTGAAGGAAAAGAACTAAAACTAATGAATTAAACTCATAAACATAGGAGGGGAGGGGGTTTAGATTTACATAATAGAAAAATGATCATACTTTACGTTTTCTAGCGACTATAATAGTCATATTGTAGGGTTTGTATTGTTGGGGGGAGGGGGGCTATACCCCTGAATTCGAATTTACTGGAGGGATGGTAAAATGATTTTATTTGGAAATAAATTAAGAAGTTTACTAAGCTATACTCACATTATAAATTGATGTATCCATAACTTCAATGTCAATAATATTTAGTCTATTATCCATTATATGTTAAATCATTATGAAATTTTAATCGTAAGGTATGAATATTTTATACAAAATCTCAATGACGAATAAAAACTCCTTCATTTTATTTTTAACCAATCACCAATCAACTTACCGTATATTAAGCAACCTCTGATGTCTCTGATTGGCCCTTAAAAAACGGATGTTGCCTCAAAAACCACTCTGATTGTGTTATATAATTTCGACTATACTCTCAAATCATGTTGGACCACTTTATAGCTTGCCAGCTGTTTTAAAATGTGCATGTAAAACCGAAGTGTATATTCTTGTGCAATTGATATCAATAACGAAAAGCGTTGTCTTAAACAACCATGAACATACTCTCAAAACATGTTGGACCACTTTATAGGTTGCCAACTTTTTTGCAATGTGCACGTGATACCAAACTGTATATTCTTGTCCCGGTTCTTGTGTAATTCCATGTATTTTTAGGACTGCCTGCTGTGAATTAGAAGAAGAAGGACTGTGTATATAGATACTACTTTTGCTAATGGGAAACAGAAGTTATTTAAAGAAAAGTAAAGAGCCTCAATAAACCAAAAATGAGCAGAAATAAAGTCAAATCATATTCAAAGTAAAAACTAAGGAGTCTAATAGTAAAAAAAAATAAAAAGATATAAGATATTTTTTTATTTCAAAAAGACTGTCAATAAAAAATGAACGGAAATTATAATAAAAAACTTTTTCAACAAATAAAGAAGTTTTGAGACTATAAGGAATATATATCAGAATACTTATATAAAACTGACAATGCATGGTTAATTGTTTTTTTTTTTTAAAGTAAAGTGCAAATTATTTTCGGGCAAATTATCAAACAGTTCGTGATAACAAACTGTAAGTAAGGAGTGACCTGGCTCAATAGTAACCCAAATTCTAAAAAACAGGATTTTGATACCAATAGATACATCAAAAGAATCAAATTTTTATGCTGATTTCAAATATATAAGTTTCATCAAGTATAATCTTACCTATCAAAAGTTAGGCGCCTGAGAAAATTTCCCTTCTTTTCGAAAAAACGGGGAAACAACCCCTAAAAGTCATAGAACTTTAATGAAAATCAAACCATCAGATTCGGCGTATCAGAGAACCTTACTTTAAACGTTTTAAGCTCCTATCTGCAAAAATGTAGAATTTGTATTTTTTGCCAGAAGAAAGATCACGAATGCGTCTTTATTTGTTTCTTTGTTTTCCTCCAGGGTTGATCGTATCGACCCAGTTGTCCTAGAATATCTTGAGAGGGCTTATTTGAACGGAAATTAAAAGTTCTAGTGCCCTTTTTCAGTGACCAAAAAAATTGGAGGGCAACTTGGCCCCCTCCCACGCTCATTTTTTCCCGAAGTCACCCAATCAAAATTTTTAGATAGCCATTTTGTTCAGCATAGTCGAAAATGTAATTAATATGTCTTTGAGGATGACTTAATCCCTCACAGTTCCCGGGGGAAGGGCTGCAAGTTATAAACTTTGCCCATTGTTTACATATAGTATTGGCTATTGAGGAGTATACAGGCGTTTTCAGGAAAAATTCAGGGTTCGTGGTCAGAGTAGGAGTTACGGGGGAGGATCTATCCATGGAGGATACTTCCTTGGGGGAAGGGACATTTCCATGAAGGGGGCGCCAGATTTCCCAGTTTTATTTAAAAAATGATCAGAAATTAAAAAAGCAAGTATTATTAATTGAAAGTAAGGAGCAACATTAAAACTTAAAACGAGCGGAAATTATTAAGTATATGAGAGGGTTCGCCCCATAGTCAATACCTCGCTCTTTACGCTAAAGTATTTTTAGTACTTTCAAAAGAGCTATCTACTCTAGTTAACCGGCCTTTGTGGTTCAGGGGTTTGTGATTCGAACAAAATTCGAACTTCAGCGTAAAGAGCGAGGTATTGACTAGGGAGCGAAATCCCTAATTTACGTAAGAAAAACATACGAATATAAGAAATTCGTTACGTAAATTAATTCGTAAGTTACGTCAGAACAACATTTCGAGAAAGCCAATTAGCCAAAAAAAGGAAAATTAATATGCGAATTTCGTTTTAATTATTCATGGACGGTGAGCCAAAACAAAAGCTGCATTAATTCAAAAACGTTCAGAAAATAACTAAAAAAAACAAGTTTTTTAACTGAAAGTAAGGAGCGATATTAAAACTGAAAACGAACAGAAATTGTTCCGTATATGAAAGGGGCTTTCCCCTCCTCAATGCCTCGCTCTTTACGCTAAAGTTTTTTATTGTTTAAAAAAATAAAGTTGTGAGACGGAAAATACGGAAAACCAGTCAAGTGGAAAATACCACGATCAGATTCAGCGTATCAGAGAACACAACTATAGAGGGTTAAGACTCCTATCTGCAAAAATGTGGACTTTCCCAGAAGATGTATTTTTTCCATGTGGATGGCAACTATGCCCCCTTACACACCCTATTCTCCCCAAAATTGTTTGCTTAAAAATGTAGAGCTACCTTGGCCATTTTGTTCAGCATAGTTGAGAGACCAAATAACTTTACCTTTGGAGTTAATTTGACCTCCCAAAGCCCCTGGGGAAAGGTCTTGAAAAAATAAAATTTGCCCATTGTTTACGTATAATATTTGTTATTAAAAAGTATGCATACTTTTCTCGGGTAAAGGTTTGAATTTTCTGCTGGAGGATTTTCCACAGAGAGAACTTACCATGGGGAAGGAGGTTTCCGGGGATCAAACTTTGAGGGGAAATTACACTGTGGAATTTGCCAGAATTCCTAAACTAAATTCTTTTTATTTGTTGTAACTTTCTATTTGTCGACCCAATCTTACGCTTAGAGATGTAACCTAACCAAAACTAAATACCTCTTTTTGCCCCTTCAACCCCAAAAAACTAAAGTTTAAACATTTTTCACGGAGTGAACAATACCTCACAAGACAGCGGAAACTTGTTTTTCATTAGAATTTCATTAAGTTCTAGATGCGGTTCTTCGCGTGTTTACTGGATTCTTAATAAGTACCCCGTATTTTTTCTGTTGGGGGATTTTCTGGAGGGGGGGGGGGTGAACACCTAAAACCTTAGAATCAGTATGAAAAACCAATAATGTGTCAATTGTCGTCAAAATTCCCTTTTTAATTTTAGTTTGAATCTACTTGTTTATTTTAGTTCTTGTTTGCTTTAAATTTTAATGTTGCCCCATACTCAAAGGTTGAATTTTTTATGTTTAATTTACCTATATAGAAACCGTAAACAATATTTGTTAATGAATTACTGAGATTAATGACTTAATGAAAAACTGCTACTGGTATTTACAGTTCACTATTTTGAAGACAATTTTGAAGTTTTCGCCGCATTATCAGCAATAAGTGTTTTCAGCTATGGTTTCCAATCCCGAGCTCTGACTCTAAAACTTACTCTGTAAAAGACTTTATTTACCACGCGGATCCAAGCCCTACTTGAGCCTGTAAACGAAACTAAAACCAATTTTGGCTCCCAAATTTTCGCAACGAAATTCCATTTTGTTTTTTCCCCGAAAATTCCCCGAATCTTGAAGACTTGTCCCCGAAAACTCCCCCAATTTTTAAGACTTGTCCCCAAATTTTAAGATTCGAGAGTGAAAGCCCTGACTTCGTCTTTTCACAGTGAAACTTCGTATTTTGAAACTGGAAGAAAGCATGGAAACTAGAAGAAAGAATGAAAATAGTCAGAATTGTAATGCAATTCTTTAAGGAAATTGGAAAAGACTTGACGCTATAAAAACATTTAAGTTATGTGAAGTGATATATATAAAACAGTGATTTGGTTCCCAAGGTGTTCAACACAAAGGGGAACTCAAAACCCTTGATGATGATGATGACTAGAAGAAAGAAAAAAGAAAGAATTGAAGGGCTTTGGAGCAGTTTACCAGAAGAGGTCAGAGTCTATTCATATCGGATTAAAACATGTCACAACCCTAACTTTTTGGAACTATGTGAAATTATGTGCACTTAACCTAATCTAGCCTGTAGGCTAAAGTTAGGCCTAGTTGCATATTTTTTCCCTATGTTTTTAGGTAGCCTGTAAAATGGTAGAATTAAAAGAATATGTGGTGTAACTCTAGCTTAGGGACTCTTTACAGTAAATTTTTACCAAATCATATTATTGACTTACAAATAAAGTGAATATAGCCTACCACTCAATGCCTTTTTTATGCTCTTCTGAATTGGTATTTTTTATACCAATTCAGGGTATATATTTGCACATTATGGGGGGAGCGGGGGGGGGGGGCAAATTCTATTTCTGATGTAAATGGGAGGTAAGTTAAAACTTTACTTACAATTCTTACTTTAAAATGGTATTTGTTTAGCCTTGTGTCACCTGATAAGGAGACATGTTAAGAAAACAATTCTTACTTTAAAATATGTATAATGATCCTAGTTCTTATATTATCGAATGGGAGAATCTTTATCATCAAGTCTTTCCTCTAAAAATCCTTCTTTTTCCAGCTTAAAGAAAATGTTTCCAAAACCCACACTGCTGAGATTCAATGCTTAAGTCTTTTTAAATTGCCACCTAATAAGTTCTTTTATAGATTGAATCCATGCCGGTCTTTTTAATACTTTTTTTTTTAAAGAGCAGTGGCTAAGAGTAAATATCAAAATATGAATGCTAAAGACCGGCATGAACACTATCTATAAAAGAACTTATTAGCGTGGGTTAAGAAAACAATTCTTACTTTAAAATATGTATAATCATC